>NW_028249704.1:0-66042 GCF_964263255.1 Lissotriton vulgaris | reverse complement strand
TCGTGTTTATGTTGCTCCTTTTTTAGGTCTCGCGCCTGCGATGCATATGGCGAAGCCATATGCCATCGCGCAGGCGCGATACTATTGCTGCCGGGTCTGCTTCCCAGGAGATGTCACACGCACGCTCTGGAAAGCGATCGGCGCCGGCCGCGCGCGCGCGTTTCCCAATCTCCTGTCTCTCTGGGAAGCACACAAGCAAGCCCATTTTCGTTAGCACAGTCTCTGCTTGATGGATGTCTTCATTTTATAGGCACCCGCTCTTGTCATCCTCCGTGCTTTCACCCCAAGAGCAGTGTGTGGCTAATTTAAAGGTTGTTTTGACTAAGGGAGACCTTTCCTGTACGTGCAATATGAACACCTCTTATGAAACTGCAGGCAACACTTGGTTTAAACCGGAAACCGAGATGTTTACTTATTTAAACTTCAAAACGTTTTCACATCTGTAAACAATGTCTTTAATGTACACATAACGTGCTCAAAATTCTTAGCGCTTCAGATGCAAGAGATAGCAAAACAGCCCGAGGATATGGCATGCATGTGTGCACTCGTCGATCTCTTCGAACAGTCGGGCACAGGTGAGTCGGGTATTCCAGAGCAACAAGGAAGGCAAACAAATCACATACACATCAAGGTATGTTGTTCCCACCCTGGTGAACACACCAACAGGAGATAACAGTTAAAGTGACAAAGTCTGGGAGAAACTCACATACCCCATAATCGAAACATGAGGCACACCCTTAAAGGTCTGTGGAAGACCACCAATCGGAAAACGTCTGCTCAGCGAGGTCTGTCTGCCTCTTCGGACACCTTGGAATCCGACAAACAAAACCTGAGTCCGAGACGAGTACTAATGACAGGAAGACACCGATAAGCACAGTGTTATTGGAGATTACCTCAAGATGAAAAGACGCGACCCTCCTCCTTCTGAAGTGCATGTCATTGTTTTATCCTAAACTGCTTAGCCACCGTAACCGGATTTGTTTTGACGTTTTTGCGTTGGGTGCAAATGGACAGCTAAGACTGTAGGAGTATGGTGAGATGATAATGTTTTATACCCGCAAAGCATGGTATTCACTCTGTAAAATGTGTAGAATAATGTGCACTGTGGCCTATTTTAGAACACGTGGCATGCTTGCTGGCATAATGAGCATATATTACGTACTTAAAAAAAAAAACATTTTTAGTGATTTATTTTTTCACTTCAAATTAAGGAAATTAGTTGTGCACCATGATAAGCAGAATTCCCCGACAGGTTATGGTTAATTAGCAACATCAGCATCATAAAATCTCATGCTTCACTTCCTCCAACAACAAGAGTCCCATGAGTTTCCGGTCTGTCCTATAAGTAAATATCTCACTGTTCAAAGACCAGGATTGGCATTCTGAAGGCCCTAGAAGCATACCCCTCCCTGTACTGACACTGGGCTTTGCAGATTTTATGATGCTTCTGCGGACACCCTCTGGCTGCATAGATTGGCCTCTTTAGGCTCATACAGTGATTCAATCCCCTCATCCAGCTTTCCAACAAAAGGGCTTCCGATTCTTCCTAAATTAAAGATTGGGTCACAGACATAACCTACTGTAAGGAGACACTAGAGGCGTATGCAGAAGAAATACCACAGGCCTCCAGAACAAGAGACTTCTGGGAACCTTTTGCTCAATATCTCAGATCCCTACCAGAGGATGCTTTAGCGCCTCCTAGCACCTGATTTCAGGGAGGCCCTCGGGGACAACCCCGACGGACCAAGCGCAATGTTGGAAACGGCACAGTGGGTTAATTACAAAATGTTTGCTACATGACAAGCGTGTTAATTGACAATATTGTTGAAGGATTAGCTTGCCACACTGTGGCAATGTATGGACTCTCATCACATGTGATTGCTGGACCATGATGATGTAACTCTGTATATTTTTTTTATCTGTTCCTTTTCCTTCGATGACCAGGAAAAATAAAATAATAAACATTAAAAAAAAAAGATTCTTCCTAAGTTTGGCACTATCTGTCTTAGCCCCAAGGAGACTCATCCACAACAGAGCCAACTTATATCTGTTCCTTTCTAAATCTACATTAACACATTGGAGGGTCATTTTAAGGTCTAAAGGAAGCTACCAGCCGAATACCCTAACCAAAGGGGAGAGCCCCCCTACTAAAAGGGGCTATTCTTATCACAACTCCAGACTCTAATTATAAGGTCTCTTTTGGTGTCATTCATCAGAAAGCGGCGAATCGACAATCCCTATAGTCTGCAGTCTGTTCTATGTAAAATAAGCACAATGCAAGTATTTTAGTTGTATAAATCTTAACTTTGATGCTATCACCGAGTACCCATGGAAACGCATTTCTCTCCAGTCATCATCAGTAAAAGGGCCAAAGACCTTTGCCTCCATCTGTCTCAAGTCTGTGAGCTGAACCAGGCCAGCAGTGTATGGTATGAGTGCATGATGGAGTTGCAGGTAACATAAGAACTCACTATGATCAATGTCATATACTTCCTGTAGGTGCACTGATGCTGTTAAGTGGAGCAGTTAGCACTGACTGTTCTCTCCTTGCACAGTCCTAAAAGAAGACAGTGGTGAAAACTGTGTTTCTCCAATAGGGGCTGAAATTCCTCGCGACTCAATTTTATTTGCCATCATAATGGTTAGAAAAACAATTTGCAATAAGTGTCACATTTTTAGGTCGAGCAGACCTACATTCAATGCGTAAGCATTGATTGTGACTGCTTTAGACCTATTGTCACCCGTATTTAGGAATGAAGACACGAGTCAGACGCGCGCTTTTGCAGTCTCAGTTTTGACCGCGGGAGCGCGCGTCTGAGTCGCGCTTGCGCAGACGAACTCCCAGCCCAGGCTTTCGCTTTGCTCGCATGCATTAACGGCGCACACACAGACACAGCCAGCCCCCACCCCTCTGCATGCACGCACACACACACACACAGGCGCGCGCATGCACACGGAGGCACACACTTACAGGCACACAGCCCCCCACCCCCCCCCCTTTACCTCACCAGAGTCGGACTCGGGCTCGCACCATCTGCCAAGGGAGTCCCGCAGAGCACTTGCGCTCCTCTGCCACTCTACCAAGAAGCGGAGATCTCCCCATAGGCATGGGGGCCCGGCAGTCTCCCCGCTGGTCTTCACCCAGGCCCCCTCCTGGGACCCGGGACTTCATGCGGCACTTCTCTTCTCCGGGCTCGCGCTCGTCAAAACGAAACTGAAGAGTGGCACGCAGGCAGCCCCCGCCCTCCCACTCCTCACAGGCCGGTGTTCTAACTATATTTCCACCCCCGTCGTTTTGTACACCCCCTACGTCAGAGGGGTGTCGATTCATGCAGGTTCTGCCTGTGTATTCGTACTTCCCCGTCTGGCTGCACACCCTACTAGTGTCACTCACTGTGCTCATGCGTGCTTCGGTTTATTGATTTTATTTATGCGTTTTTCTCTCTTGACATTATTCCCATTTGTGCGGGGAAAAAATAACCCAATCTGGAAACACTGGTTGCGGCGGAATTTATAACTTATTTGGGGTCAGTGACACTACTGTCACTGAGTGTCACCAAATAAATGATAAATGCCGCCGCAACGGACCTAGAGTGCAGCGCGGCGACCCCCCTAGCTACGCCGCTGAGAGGATGGTTGTGGTAGCAGCGGGTGTGGTGAGGCAGTGCTCCTTGTAATGTCTTCATGTTTTATGGGGCCCACAGAGGGTAACACAGTCATGTTTTGGGAATAACAGGCAGAAGTCACCTGCACCAGGTGTTCACTACAATCCAATGAGTCTCAGTAACTGAGTGTTTACAAGACTGATGCAACAAGATGAGGCATTAAGTATGTTCACACAGAGAGCATGTGTGCAGAGATGTCAGGCGGTGAATGCAGCTGAGAGCCACAGTCCTGCATCCTGAGATCCCGAGACCCCCTCTATCACTCCTGCTGACCTGGTGTGCAGGGCTCACTTAACCAATACTTCACAATAGGAACAGAACTGAAGCATGAGGAGAAGATTACACGCCAGCATGTTACAAAAGCAAACGTTACATTACATTAGTCAAAAGTGACTATCGTGAGCAAACAAAATACATGAGGAGCAAACGGTGCACAGGAGGAGAAAGTGACGTGTGCAGCGAACACAGTACAAGCAAAGGCATAATACTGCACCGGAAACAGACGGCTCGGTCAGTGACACAGGGTGGCATCTGCTCATGTATCTAAACATAGCTCACTCAATCCTGACCCTCACTCAATCCTGACCCTCAGTCAGTCCTGACTCTCACTCCTGACCTGGCACTCACTCACTCCTGACCCTCACTCAATCCTGACTCTCACTCCTGACCCTCACTCAATCCTGACCCTCACTCAATCCTGACTCTCACTCCTGACCTGGCCCTCACTCACTCCTGACCCTCACTCAATCCTGACTCTCACTCCTGACCTGGCCCTCCCTCACTCCTGGCCTTGCCCTCCCTCACTCTTGACCTGGCCCTCACTCACTCTTGACCTGGCCCTCACTCACTCCTGACCTGGCCCTCACTCACTCAATCCTGACCCTCACTCAATCCTGACTCTCACTCAATCCTGACTCTCACTCCTGACCTGGCCCTCACTCACTCCTGACCTGGCCGCCATCACTGCTGACCTGGCCCTCACTCACTCCTGACCCTCACTCAATCCTGACACTCACTCCTGACCCTCACTGTTTGAGCAATATATCACTGTAAGTTGCACCATTTCCATTAATTTGAAAGTAGGCAAATTGATTTTGGGAACGTGCTATATTCCCTACTCAAACAATAGCATGTCTCATCATTCCATGATTTCTCACACTTTGCAAAGTAGGTAAATCTGTTCATGCAATTCTTAATTTAACATAGATACAGAGTATGTTCCTCATTGGCAGCATACTTTAGTAGTTTCAGGTAGGCCACCACAACATCACTCAGCGCCACCACAGCATCAATCTTTGCAACCATTTAACAACAACTGGTTCAAATATATTCTCTCAATGTTTCAAGCTTTATTACAAATGTCAGAAAAAGATGTTAATATTTCACTTCTGTTCTTGGATTTTCGTCACAATAAAATACAATGAACATAATCTTCACAAAAGTTATTTACAAAAGTTTAAACGATTGCATTATAAATTACCAAAACTTTTATTTAAGTATTAATTATTAAAAAAATGAAAAGCCATTGTTATTTGTAATATCAATACATCTAAGTCACGTAAATACAACACATATCGCATTACAAATGCTATAGGTGTCACATTTGCGAAAGTTGAAACTATTGGCATTGTAAATAACAAAGCTATTAATTTAGCTATTTTCAAAACCAACACATAAATAAAAACATTGTCATTTACAATACCAAAAGCTCAAAACTTCCTAATGCTGTAGAAAAAGGTAGGGCTAGGACCTTTCTCAAGATTTGCCCGGCGCTAACCGCCCTTGTACCATTCAAGTTTACCAAGCAATGAGGCAGGCGCCGGAGACCAGAGAGCAGGAAACAGAAGTTTATTCCGTCGGAGCAGAACACATCAGATCAGACAACAAGGTATCGTCTCGAGGTGCTCTAACAGCCACTCAGAGGCCTGGCCTCTTATACACTGGTTTATGGCATGTGACCTTCCTTTAATACAATCACAACTTTGTAAGGCATGGGAAAGGACATCCCCGTAATCCTCGTGTTAATCCCACCCCCATATACATTCACAATGGAGGTCCTCAACCTGCTGATAAGAGGGAGGGTCATCACGCAGCTGAGTGTTTCGTCGAGGCTTAGGATGTGTGCGCCTGATCATGTCACAGGGGGTGGGGAGGCCTGGATCAATAGAGGGTCCTTTGAAGGAGAGCGACCTCATACAATAAGGGCAGTAAATGGTATCTCTCGGCTTAGGCAATGGCCTCGGACCTGTGTGGACAGTCGGACACGGGGTGAGGGGTCATCAATGGAGTGGTATTCATGCCGCATGAACAATCCAGCGCAGAGGGGAGGTTTATCAACAGAGGGGCATTCATGGGAGGAGAGGAGGTGTTGGTCAGGCGCTGGCGTGACTCCCAAGGACAGGGTCATGCAGATGGGTCATGCTCACAAGGAGGAGGGAGGGGGGAGCCAGGGCGCGCGGAGGATGCTTGCTGGGTCAGAGGGGCGCGCTGGCGATCGGTCGTGGACAGGGAGACCATGATATCTAAGATGGCTGCCGTGCACGTAATACATAGGTGACCCAGAATGGCTGCCGCGCGCGTAGTGCATAGGTGACAAGCTGGCGCAGATGATGTTCAGATCGCAAACTAAAATTCCACAGTCCTCCCTTTTAACATGTCTCGCCAACTTGTCAGTTCGGATTTATCCCCATAAGGCCACGTAGTTCTATTTCATAGAGGGGGCTCATGTGCTCTTTTCGGAAGTCCAAAGTCTTTGGGCACATGTAGCTAGAAAGAAGGCCGAACAATGGTGGCAGACATTGGATACCTAAGCAACACCCACATAATATTACAATAGGTATCAGCACGAAGGAAAACAACTTCCAACCCCAATTTTTCAAGGTGTCCCAAAACCAGCTCCCAAGCGACCATCCTTCCTGCTCTTGGTGGACCTCTGAGGACAGTCTGTGGAGGTGTTCAATGGCTTTGTAGACTGAGGGCGAGTTGTCAGGTACGTAGGTGCAGCAGCTGGATCCGATGATGCGGCATGCTCCTCCTCGGTCGGCTAGGACTACGTCTAGGACGAGTCGATTTTGAAGGGTCACAAGGCGGACCGCCTGAAGTTCCGCAGTATTGTTGGCGAGGATGCCAGCCGTGATGTTGATCGTTGTTTCTACTGCCTGGGTCAGGTGTCGGATAGCACGGCTGTTTGCCATTGGGCCCCACAGAGGAACAAGTCCCTTTGCTGCATCCAGGAACTGTGCTCCGGTGGAGTCGGCTTGTCCAAGGTCGTCTGCACGCCTCTGCCGGTGGTGGTTGGCAGGGGCTACATATGTGGGTGGAAGAACGAAGGCAATATAACAGGTGCCCTTCCAGCCTTTCGGGAGCCAGGTGTAAGCCTTGGTGCCACACACAAAGTACATATTCGGAGAAGCAACAAAAGAAGGGGGTTCAGCTGAGTCCAATGTTCTGGTGACTCGGCAGGCGCTGTAACCCACCAGCTGCGTTCCCTGGCCTTCTAGGCACACAAGGCCAGTGACATTGATCACGGACAGAGCCACAGTCAGGGTGGCGGTAGTTTGTTTCTGCAGATGAGAGAAGGTGGTTCTGGCTGGATTGTGGAGCACCTGTACTTCGACTCGTTCTTTGGCTGGAATGTCTTTGATGAAGGTGGTGCCTGCGAGCGCTGGACACAGGGCAGCTGGAGTCTTTCCTGTTTTGTTCAGCCAGAACCCAGAGTAGAAGAGTGACACTGTCCGGCTGGAGGTGGCGTTGTCCCTGTGGCTCTCTTGCATGAGGATCAACCAGGCGAGGCAAGAGCCGTGAACTGAGAAGGGTGAAGGGATGAAGGGGATGGAGTGTCCAGTGGCATGTGGGAGCAACCCACAGATCCAACAGTTCGTAGCATTTGCAGCAAGGTTATGTTGGTGCAACAGTTGCACGAAGGAATTGTTCCAGAATTCCCTGCGCCTTTCTCGGAGCTGAGGCGACAGAGAGATTAGGTGATGCTCTTTCAGAGGTGTTGGCTGTGTAGTAGGTAGCAATGTCTCATGAGCCGGTGTGCTCTCTTCCAGAATCCAGAAGGAGGTCATGAGAAGGAGGCAGAAGAGGAAGACAATGAAGAGTGCAATTGTCTTCGATTTGTGCAGGTTGTCAGTCTTTGGATTCCTATACTGGGTATTTCCCGTTGCTTCCATCATCTTCTTATCTGGCGCTTCCATCATCTTCTTATTTGGCGCTTCCATCACCTTCAAGGGGCTCGGTAGTGGGCAGAACCACAGACTTTGTTTAGCTTCTCTCCCGGCAACCCTTGATTGTGTGTAGGTCACCGTTCTGAGATTTTAACTTAGTCCGTGGCCTACTTAGCCGAGACTCCCTCCTTTCGACGCAGGAAATACCCTTCTCTGGATGGCACAGTAGGATCAGAGAATTTTGCAAGTTCGAGTGCCCCAGTATCTGGATAACAGTCCAATATCGGTCGGTCTTTGTTCAGGAGCTCTTCTTGGGTGCTGACGTTTTCTGTCGTGGCCAGGTTTGCAGGGACCTTCCGACAATGATGCGCGTGCAGCCAGTGCTTCTTCCCCTCCACTCGGAGTGCCGTTCGGGTGGTGATCAGCACTTGCCAGGGGCCCGTCCACCGAGGTTCCAGACTCTTGGTTCGCTGGAAATTTCGTATCAGTACGAAATTTCCCGGTTGGATGTCGTGACCGGGGCCCCTGGAAGCATCGGGGATGGCCTGCTGCACCTGTTGATGAATGACAGACAACGTTTTAGTCAACTTGCACAAATAATCAGATAGTAGGACGTCTGGGACGTCATGAATGGAGGTCGGTTTGGGAGCAGTCCAGAGATTCATAGGCCGCCCAAACACGACCTCGTAGGGGGTCAAATGGTGCTTGGTGGGAGTGGAGCGCATTGATAACAAAGCCAGTGGGAGGGCATCCGGCCAGTTAAGTCCAGTGGTGGCCACTATTTTTGCCAGTTTCAGCTTGAGTGTGGCATTGTGGCGTTCCACTAGACCAGCGGATTGGGGGTGGAAGACCGCATGGAATCGTTGCTTCACCCCCAACCCTTTCAGGATTAGCTGGATAACCTCAGCTATGAAGTGGGGGCCATTGTCGCTCCATAAAATTCGGCAAAGGCCATAGCGAGGGAAGAATTCCTTCAGTAGTACTTTGGCAGTAGTCATGGCAGTGTTGTCACGGGTTGGATAGGCTTCTACCCATTTGCTGAAGGCACATACGATGACTAGTACATACTTCAGGTTTTGGCATCTCTCTAGTTGGATGTAATCCATCTGAAGGACCTCAAAGGGGTGATTGGGGGTCCCGAACCCTCCCCGGGGCACTACAGTCCCTTTCCCGGGGTTGTGTTGCAGGCAGATAAGGCACTGCTGAACTAGGCGTCTGGCTGAGTCAGGGATTTTGTCGTTATGCCAGACCTTGGAAATGAGTTCAATCATGGGTGCAGATCCTATGTGTGCGGGGGAGTGAGCCATGGTCAGTATGGGAATCAGATATGAGTCGGGCAGCATCCATTTGCTTGCATCCTTCGTTCGCCAACAGCCTTCCTCATCCTTCAAACCCACCCCTGCCCACTTAGTCAGCTCGTGAGGGGTGCTGGCCGATTGTATGTCTCTGATCATTGTCCTTGTGTCACTCCATGTTTCTGCTTGTGACCTGGTCATGTACATGCGTGTCACCGTCCTATTCTCGGCTGTGGTTCGTGCAGTAATGTCGGCCAAGGCATTCCCTTGTCCAACTAAGTCTGTCACCCTTTTGTGTGCCTGACATTTTATCACCGCTAATCGTTTGGGAAGGAGAACTGCTTCAATCAGGGCGGAGACTAAATCTCCGTGGAGGATCGGGGTGCCGTGGGACGTCAGGAATCCCCTCTCCTTCCACAAGAGCCCAAAATGGTGGACCACTCCGAAGGCATACTGGCTGTCCGTATACACGTTCGTGGTGGTCCCTGCGGCTATGATGCATGCTCGAGTGAGGGCTATCAGCTCTGCTGCTTGGGCAGATCGTTGTGTGATGCAGGCTGTCTCGACTACTGTTCGGGCTGTCGTTACTGCATAGGCAGCTGAAGTGGTGCCATCTGGGAGTTTGATGCAAGAGCCGTCTACCCATAGCTCTCCATCGGGGTCAGGGAAAGCAGTGTCTCGGAGGTCAATCCTACTCCTAGTTTGTTCGTCCGTGAGGGTCACACAGTCGTGGATGGGAGGAATGCCAGGGTCATTTTCAGGCAGGGGTAACAATGTGGCAGGATTCAAAGTCGTGCATCTTTTTAGGGTGATGTGGGGTGCAAGTAGTGTCAGTTCATACCCTGTCAGTCGTGCGCTAGTCAGGTGTTGGGTCTTTGTCTGATTCAAGAGGGTGTCGACTGCATGGGGTACTAGCACTGTGAGGGAGTTGGAAAGTACAATTCCCTCGCTCTGACGGATAGAGACAGCAGCGGCGGCTACTGCTCGAAGGCAGGCAGGCAAAGCTCTGGCTACAGGATCAAGAGTGGCGGAGAAGTAGGCACAAGGGCGCTGCTTAGGACCAATTGATTGAGTTAGGACAGACAATGCGCATCCCTCCCTTTCGTGGGTGAAGAGGGAGAAGGGTTTGGAGTAATCCGGCGTTCCGAGGACGGGCGCTGAGCAGAGTGCATCCCGTAATTCCTTAAAGGAGGCTTGACACTCAGCGGTCCAAGGAAACGGGGAGGGGGCATCCTTGGTCAGTAGGGCATGTAATGGTTTCACAATGAGGCTGTAATTAGGCAACCACTGTCTGCAAAAAGATGTCAGGCCAACCAAAGAGCGGACCTGCTTTTGTGTTTTCGGGATGGGGGTATCTAGGATGGTTTGGATTCGGTCGGGTGTAAGTTTTCTCCCTTCTTTGGACAGGAGATGGCCTAGGTAAGTCACCTGTGGCTGGCAGAACTGCAACTTCTTTTTGGAGACTTTATGGCCATTTTCTGCAAGGAAGTGTAGGAGTTGAACGGTGGCTGTCGTTGCAAGCGGGGTGGTGTCAGCCGCCAAAAGGATATCATCGACATATTGGATCAACACCACTCCCTCTGGAAGCTGGAAGGCATCCAGCTGTCTTTTGAGAGCCTGGCTATAAATGCTGGGACTTTCAGTGTACCCCTGGGGAGCTCTACAAAATCGGTACGAACGGGATTTTAAAGTGAAGCCGAAGAGATAACGGCTGTCTGGATGGATGGGGATAGAGAAAAACGCGTTCTTAAGGTCGATAACAGTGAAGGTGGTGGCAGTGGACGGGATGAGGGTTAGAATGGTGGTGATATCAGATACCACAGGGTATTGGGGTACAACTACTTTGTTAATCTCTCGCAAGTCGATGATGAAGCGGTACGCTTTCTCATCTCCTTCACCCTGCTTCTTAACAATAGGTAGGATTGGGCTGTTGCAGACGTTGCTAACCACCTCTTCAACCACTCCTGCGTCTACCAGAGACTGAATGATCGCTACCAGTGCCTTCTCACCCTCTGGCGATATCCGATACTGCAGGAGTTTCGGGAGCATAGCGTCCTGTCGTACAGTTATGTGAATAGGGTCAATCATCATTCGCCCCACATCAGAGTCATTTTTGGCCCACAGGTACGAGGGTAGGGTGTCAAGCAGGGATAGGTCAGCGTCAGTTATAGAGCACATGTGTCGTGGGGGACGGGATCTGGGCATGTCTGGGTTGTCGTACAGGATGACTCGTATTCCATCTGGGGAACACCTAATGGTAGCTCGAAAATGCTTCAGTAAGTCAATGCCCATAATGGCGTCAGGGGAGTTGGAGGAGAGGAGAAATGTCGCGTCAGTAGTGTTGTTTTCTAGGTCAAAGGTAATAGGTACGGACAGGGGGTTAGTGGAGGGCGTCCCATCGAAACCTATCGACGTTATGTGTGAGCCAGACAAGGGTGCCCTTGGAATCAGTCGTTTTGATAACACACTACGTGTCGCCCCAGTGTCTACCAAGAATGGAGACTCTGTACCCAAGACCTTAGCGGTGACATAAGGACCTTGCTGGTCAACACAGAGCTCGACTGGATCCCTCCCTTGCCCCTGGCAGTCCTATGCGAAGTCGGGGGCATGTTCACCTTCGGATAGCTGATATTGGTTCTGTCGGGGACGGTCAAATGTGTTCAGTCTTCCTGATCTGTCATTATTGGTGTCGTTGGGGCTCCCTCGTCCCTGTATTCTATTCCTCGGACCACCCGCCACATCCCTGGAATCCCTATTTCTATTCATTTCTAGCAGAACCGGACACTGGGATTTCCAATGGCCGAGCCCTTTGCAGAAGGCGCATTGGTCATTGCTAATGTCTCTCCGTCCAGTGTGGGATGGTGGGGTGTGATCTTTAGGAGGTAGATCTCTGGGGGTGGTTGATTGGTGATTCCCCCTTTGGTGTTCCCGTCCTAGCGTTATACCCTGTATCTGGGCTATCATTACCCTTTCCTTCAAATCTTTCTTCTTTTTCTCGGACGCCCTATCATTCTCATTCTTTTGGTGCTCGTAATACTGAGCCATCTGAAGGATAGCCGCGGGTTTGGAGGCTCCCCAACTACTCTCACTCGTCTGCAGTTTTTGGGAGACTTCTTGCGTTAGTCCCTTTACATAATTTTGCACAAACAGGTGTTGTCCGGTTGCGGTGGTCATGTCTTGGCCACTGTAGTCGGAGAACACTGTCTCGAATCGGGAGAAGTATTCTGACACATCCTCCTGGGGTTTCTGTCGACAGGCCGTGACTATCGACCAGTCTACTTTTCTTTCCGGGACCAGGGTTTTTAATTTCTGGACCAGTTTGTCTGGGAGCTCCAGTATGTCCTTCACTGGTTTACTCCCCGGCTCTCGCTGTCTATCTAGTTTACCGAGTTGGTCCCAGGTATGTCCAAACAGATCCGTGTGGTCGACTTTCCGGATTTGCTTCCACACATCAGCTGGCAGGCATAACCCAAAGAACAAGTCAATATCTGCTAAAGTCATTATTGTCGAACCCAAGGCTGTGCCTAATTCAGTATAAAATGCCGTCGGGTTCTTCCTTAAGTCGGGCAAGGTTTGCTTGAAGGTTAGGATGTCTTGTCGGTCCCATGGTTGGTAAACCCAATTGTACACAACCCTTCCCTTTGCATGTTCATTATTAATATCATCGCTCGTTCCCTGGCCCCGTGGCGGGATCCAGTAAGGAGCCGCTTCTCTGATAGGCATCATAGTATTGGCTACTTCTGCCGAGGTTGTTTCAGGGGCCGTAACCTTGGTTTCTGGTTTCTGTTCTGCGAGGTGGCGGAAGACCTCAAGCATGTGCATGAAGAGCTCCGTCGCCTCACGTTCAGTCCCATCTCCGACATCAATCTTCCTATACAGTGTTGTTAGTTTAGCGGGACCCTTACTCTGATACCTATCTTCATACGCGTTCAGGGTGTGGAAGCTGAATCGCAAAATGAAATGCCGTCTGTGGCTGTCGGCATGTGAATTATACACGCTCATTGTGTATTCTTCGCTCTCCCTTCGTTCTACCAATGTCTTTGCTATTTTGTCGATCCCATCCCGCTCATCTTTGCTTAACCTATTTAACCTGGCTGATGATTGTTTGCTAGCCTCGGGGTCGCCTAACGAAGCTGTTAATGTGGCTGGTGCGGAGGCCGTGAGGGCCGGTGCACTAGCACTAGGGTCACTTTCACTCACACTCGGGGCTTGCAGGTTTTGTTGGCTGGGAGCATATGGAGGGGGCATGTAGATGATTGGGGGACCTAGCAATAACTCATCGTTTGCCCGTTGTTTGGAGGGTAGTTCAGGGTAGAGCGCAGAGGGGGTCCTAACAGGACATTGGCCTGTTGACCCTGATTCTTGGTTTTGTGTAGCTTCGTTTCTCTCTTTTATTTCCTCTTCTAGTTGTTTTGCGGCTAGGTGGGCTGCCTTTCGTAATTCTTTCCCTACTTTTGCTTCTTCTCTTTTCTTTCGTTGTTCCGCTTCTTTGCGCCACATGCCGATACTGTCGAGCATGGTGGGCGTGGTCTTATTTTTCTGGAGCGCTATTTCTAATGTTTTTATTCTATTTTCACTAAAGGAACCTATCAGTGGCCACTGACTTTCAGGGTTCTTCTTCGTGTATTTATGCCATAGTCTAGTGTAAGCTATAGCGACTAGTCCATACTTAGTGAACATGTCCTTATTAGGGGTGCCCTCCAGTGGGGCTGGATGGTTCATCTCTAATAAGCGGTCCGGGCTAAACAGGCTACCAACCAGTGGGGAGAAGATAGGCATGACGGTTTACACCGGGGACAAAAATCTGCACTACCTATCTTATCACAGCGGGCAAAGACTAGGCAGAATATTTCTATTCTCCGTTGTTTGGCGGCGGTCAATACCTCAAACGAACCAATACCGAATAATCGGCCAATCAAACAATTCAGTGGGGAGAATAAGTGGGCACGAAAAGTTATCGCTACCCACTCTTTCTCTACCTGTAAAGAGAGACCCTGTTCTTCCCTGTTTGCAGACAAAGAATCTCCAGACAATAATCCACGAACGACAGTTCGGGAAACAGTGGGGGAGGAAGATAGGCACGACGGATTACAATGGGGACAAGAGTCTGCGTTACCTATCCTTCACTGTTTGCAAAGAGAGAGCCTGTTTGTTTTTCCCCGTTTGCAGACAGCGAATCTCCAGAGGTTTCAACAAAGCGTAATACTAGTATTATCCAAACAAAAACAATTTTTCCTTAATTCGTCGTGTTTACACGACCTTACCCGGACCGCATGGACGGTTTCCTGTCCTCTGGATCCAGCGCCCGATCGTCCTCTCTCCTTCGTGATGTTCGCGGCACTCCTGATGGTTCCCAGTCAGGACCGTAGATCACTCGAGAGAGGTCTGTTCAGAACTAGTGAAGGTCGGATGATCGGCTGTCAGACGAGGGTCTATCGGACATGAGCTCTTCCCGATCGTTGCAGTCGTTCACTCTGTCATCGGGACCTCTCCCACTGGATCCACGTGTCGCTGATGGGCCCCACGCTTTGGGACGCCAATTTGTAGAAAAAGGTAGGGCTAGGACCTTTCTCAAGATTTGCCCGGCGCTAACCGCCCTTGTACCATTCAAGTTTACCAAGCAATGAGGCAGGCGCCGGAGACCAGAGAGCAGGAAACAGAAGTTTATTCCGTCGGAGCAGAACACATCAGATCAGACAACAAGGTATCGTCTCGAGGTGCTCTAACAGCCACTCAGAGGCCTGGCCTCTTATACACTGGTTTATGGCATGTGACCTTCCTTTAATACAATCACAACTTTGTAAGGCATGGGAAAGGACATCCCCGTAATCCTCGTGTTAATCCCACCCCCATATACATTCACAATGGAGGTCCTCAACCTGCTGATAAGAGGGAGGGTCATCACGCAGCTGAGTGTTTCGTCGAGGCTTAGGATGTGTGCGCCTGATCATGTCACAGGGGGTGGGGAGGCCTGGATCAATAGAGGGTCCTTTGAAGGAGAGCGACCTCATACAATAAGGGCAGTAAATGGTATCTCTCGGCTTAGGCAATGGCCTCGGACCTGTGTGGACAGTCGGACACGGGGTGAGGGGTCATCAATGGAGTGGTATTCATGCCGCATGAACAATCCAGCGCAGAGGGGAGGTTTATCAACAGAGGGGCATTCATGGGAGGAGAGGAGGTGTTGGTCAGGCGCTGGCGTGACTCCCAAGGACAGGGTCATGCAGATGGGTCATGCTCACAAGGAGGAGGGAGGGGGGAGCCAGGGCGCGCGGAGGATGCTTGCTGGGTCAGAGGGGCGCGCTGGCGATCGGTCGTGGACAGGGAGACCATGATATCTAAGATGGCTGCCGTGCACGTAATACATAGGTGACCCAGAATGGCTGCCGCGCGCGTAGTGCATAGGTGACAAGCTGGCGCAGATGATGTTCAGATCGCAAACTAAAATTCCACAATGCGAGACCTATTGCATTGCAAATGCTTGTTGTTCATCTTGTATGTGACTTCCCCCTTAGATCTCCTAGCAGCATGCTTTGTGTAATTGCCTTTTTACTTCCTTACCAGTTGCATGAACTGAATCCTGACAAGATTTCTGGTCAAGCAGACCTCTTCCAGAATACTGCTGAATTTTGGCACCATGATGTGTCCCTGGTAGTGATTTGGTCACCAAAGGTAGGTATGCCTTGATGTCTTATAAAATGCCCTTCCTTCCTTCAGGAATCACCCTGTGCAGCGGGTCCTCCAAGGCACTCCTGTAGTTCTCTGTCTGATTCTCTCTCCTCTTTCCCCTCTTACCTTCATATTTTGCTGCTGTTGTCTTTGGCCAAGGATTAATTCTAGGTTCTGTATCTTAGTGAGATGAAGATCCTTGATTTGGCTCCTAGTATGTCTCTTTGTCTTGCACCCTTATTGATTGTGGTATAAATTCATATACTGCCAGGGCAAACCATTAGCGGATGGAAGTGTACATACAGCTGCACTGTTGAATACCTACTGGACAAGGAACTGTTGAGCAAGAGAATCCAGAGGATACCCCTGGGGGAAAAGAGTGAGCTTCCAGTAAAGCTTGAGCATGCCCAGGGGTGTCTTCCTCCTTATAACTCATCTCTCCTAGGAGATCGCAATTGATGTCCTTAAATATCAGTAGATGGCGCTGCCCTAATCGAGATTACTGATTCCCAGGACTCTCCTGTTAGAAGTAGTGCATTGGAGCTAACGTTAGCGTTGGTGGGGCCCGCCGCAACAATGTTTGTTGGCGCCCACCCAGGACCTCCTTCATAGATTCCCTCACTGCCACCCTCCAATGGTGCTCTTCATCTCTCCTTATGTCCTATCGTACATTTAATTGTTTTATAGGGCTACTTGTCCCAATATAGACTACCAAAGCGCTTTACATCACAAACATATTATAAAGAGACAATAAGTGATGCAAGACATATCACTTAAGACTGTAAAGACTACAAGGTAAAGGAGTCACGTCATCCATACTATAAGGCATGATATATAAAGAGTGCTTGGCCTAGAGTAACAAAGGGGTTGACTTACTAGGTTTTCACACAGAGCAGTGATCAAGCATCCTGTGCTGCGTTGCGTGAAAAGGAGAGAGTACACTATAGAGCAAGGGTGTGTGTTTGATTGGTTTAAAACTGGGCCGGTACCCTTCCAGCACAAAATCTTGACAACGTTGGAAAGGTTTGAAGAAAATACATTTTTTCTCAAAATTTACACTTGTCTTGAGGAGGCAAATTTCTTTTATGCAAATCTCGTCTATTAAATTAGTAGATTGAGATTAGCATCCATACGTGGGTGCATGGAAATGTTCCACCCATGCCTCTTTGATAGAAAGTAGAGCACAGTGCTACTTTATGTTACCTAAGAGCCACTGTCTATGTAATTTGGGATTTGCACTGGAAAATAACCCCCAAGACAACATTGTCACTGGGTTTGCCTCAATTTTCAGACACAAACCAGGCACAAAGAGTTAGTAAATCTGCCCGATAAACTAAGGTTTTGAAAGGTAGCACAATGATTGCAGTTTGCATCCTAATAAAATAGTTTTTCTACCCAAAGGAACACCTTTTAGCAATCTCTGCCTTTCTATTTGTATGCAGCGCTTTGAAGCCAGTTCATAGCTCAACTGAGCTATCTACATAAAATATTAATGTATGATCTGCATGCCATAAATTGTGCTTTGCAGCGGGAACACTCGCCCTCTATGCTCATGAGTCAAAACTGTGACTAGACAAATCACAGATCTCTCTGTTAGGTGCTGTGCTTTAACTACCAGAGTTATCATGCTGCTTTTATTATCCTTTGAAAAATGCAGGGCTGCTCTTATCCTGTCTCGCGTGTCATGCAAAGGGCGCCCCTCGACCTTGGCGCCCAGTGACCCGCACTGTCCTAAAGCCGACACTGTGTGTACCAACTGGAACGTTTGTGTGCTCGTTTCCATTACAGAGGAATTGAGTGTTACACTAGTGGCTGTCTTTTTTTGATATGGAAATGCCATTTATGTTTTAGTCTGTTTTCTAATGCTCTATTGCACACACCGGGTAATGTCCCATGCCCTTGAGCTCTTGTGATAGACAGGTGATCTACAATTAAGAATCATGGGGCTTATTCACATAAACAGTTTTGAGTATGGGAAGCACTGCTACAGGAGTACTCTTTCAAATTCTCTTACATGTCTTAGTAAATTGGCCCCTAGCTGTCCAGCTCCCTATTAGAAAAGGTGCAATGAGGGCCCAGTCCTTTCTATTTGTAATAATTGCATATGAATATTCCCTCAATTTTCCCATTGTTGATGTTTTGCTGCTATTTCACAAAGGCACGTAAGAGTACATAAAAGGGTATTAATGGAGGTCTACTTTACGTATTCCATAGATCCTTTGGGAATAGGTCCATACGGGCCTGAAAGGTTGCCCCAGTTATGAACAAAAGCAAGTTAGATCCTCTCTGGGAATTAAAGTTTTGCACTCCATGGACAGCAATCTCATTTTCCTCTTGGTTTCTCTATATTTTTCCTGCCAACTGCATGAATGCATGATGTGACCAGAAAACTAGCGTCTGTTTTGCATGGGAGCAGAATTCCAGACTCTTATTGATTTGGGGGCACCCAGACCACCACATGGACAGCTGTGAGGAGGGTTCCTGTGGGAGCTGAAGGAGAGGTATAATGAGATGCACAGAGTGATTGAAAGTTGCTATGGTGTATCAATGTGAGCTGCTGCTACTATGTATGTATGCTTTATGTACTGTAGTATATGTTCTTTAGGTTGGATTATTGCTTAGCTTTAGTGAGTAAACGTTAAATATTAATTTATTTTTATCTGCTGTGTTACCTTTGTAATTTGTCTTCATTATTCCTTCTGTATGTTTGAGAATGTGTTGTATTTGTGCTCGGTGCCTCTCTCTGTTAGTCTGTGTAGCTCTAGACTCTGTGGAATGTCATTCTTTGATCTGTGTGGTTAGGGTTGGCTGTGGCACTTGATGGCAGACTCTGGGTTGTGAAGATCTACAGTTTCTGGAGCAGCATCAGTGCCTCTGCATATGTATGAATAAAGAACCTTGTATGAAACTTTCACAAGATCAAACCCCAGTCTATGGGGTGGCTACCAGTTAGTGAGTACTAAGCAGAGCCTTGGAACACATCACTTTCTGCTATAGACACTGAGTAAAATCTGGACAGCCTCCTACCCCTGAACATGTGAGGTCTGAGGAACTGGCTATGTAGCACACAGTGAATCACTAGAGCCACCTGGGATGGTTCAAGATAAAGGAACACATGCTGGACCCTCACTAGAAGCCTGAGCCCTGAGGATGTGATGCTGTGGAGGTAAAATCTAAGCATCGGTGAATTTTGCGAATTCGCGGTTCGCGAATTTGCGTATTCACGAATTCGCAATCCGCAAAATCCGCGAACTCTCGCGAATTTGTGGATTTTTTCTTTTTTTTGTGTTTGCAAAGGTTTCTGCCAGTTCGCAAGGGTTTTGTACCAGTTCGCAAACGCAAACTTACTTGTCGGGTCGCAACGGTCGCGACTATGTTGTTTCTAGTACGTCTGATTCATCACAGCACCCTCTGTTTCACCACTGCCACCCTCTGGTTCACCCATGCCACCCTCTGGTAAATCACTGCCACCCTCTGGTTCATCACTGTAGATTATGGGGGGAAAAGCACACCTGCCCTGCTTCAACTGACATGAATTAATTTGGGGTTGATTAATGTGTCACTGAATTTGAACTTCCAGTCTGGCACCTGCTTCCTTATCTGTAATTGCTTTTTGTTGCAGTGCAATTTTTTTTCACAGGACCTTTGTAGCCTACTTGTAGCTATTCTCTGAGCCTGCTGTGAGGGTCAGAGAAGGGTCATAGAATAGTTGCAAGTAGGCAACTGAACTCTGGAGGGGGCCCTCAGGAAGCACTACAGGGAATGGTTACTAATGATGAGTTGGAACTTTTGCACCTGCTGAGTGCTTTCAGTTTTGCAAAATTCGTTTTTCTGCAATTTCGTGGGATTCGCGGGGCGCGAATTTGCGCGAGATCGAATTCGGAAGCCGCGAATTCGTGCGAATATGCGATTTGTTTTTTTGCGGCGTGTTAGTTCGCAAGGTTTTGTGCGTTTTAGCGAGCCTCTTGTAGCGCAACGGCGCGAAGTTACCCTCACGGTCGTTCACGGGCGCGGCCATCTTGTTTGCGTGACGTATTTCCGTTTCCGGGCGCTATGTGTAATCTCGCAAAGTGTGCGGCTCGCTAGTACAAGTTTGCGTGTGATCGCGAGGGAAATCTCGCGCGAACTTACCCACGTGGTCGTGAACGGGCGCGGCCATCTTGTTTCTCATTCATTGTTATGGTTCTGGGCATGCTTTCTGTATCCTCTGTCAATTTCTGCCATCCTTTGCTTGTTTGAAGTTTTTTTATCTATTTTACTTATTTTCTATCCCTCTATTTTTCTAGCTCTATATTTTTGTGTTTTCTGCTACTTTTGGTTAATTTTAAACTACTTCTTTAAACTCTTTTCTTTTCTTCTTCCCTATTCTATTTCTTATTTATTATTTACCTTCCTTTCTGCCCAGACCATGGTAAAGGGAGCCGGGAAACAGCCTGAGAAGGGTAAGGGTCCCGCACCCCGTGCCCGGCTCCCGTGCGGGCGTTTGAGGGGGGAGACAGTCACAGCCCGGGAGATCTTTAGCGCGGAGGAGGTGGCTGCACTAGTTTTTTATGTCCAGCGCTGCCTCCCCAGGACCATCATGGCAGGCGGCAATATCGCTAGCGGCTATGGGATCCGGGAACGCCGGAAGCGGTGGGTGAAGGTGTGCCGGGCCATGTACCAACACTCTCGGGTCCGGCGCACCTACAACCAGGACACCCACCGTTGGACGGATCTCCTGGACCGGGAACGCGACTTGGTCGACCTGCTCGGCCTCGAGATCCCCAGGCTTGGTGAGTAGTAGTAGCTATTTCTTCACTACTCTGTTTTCTCCTGCTCTGTGTGTTGTTATATTGCAAATTTTTGTTTTTTACCAAGAGCAATAATGCTGCCGATTACATTGTAGGTAAATTTAATTATATTTCAAAATCTTCTGGGCATTTCAGGTGCACTGCTCTCCTTCTCAGTAGCGTTGCTACTATGCTTATTTGTTTTCGATTTTGTGTTCATTTCATTGGCCTGAGAAATTATGTATGAGTGTAGTTTAAAGAACTGCGTAATGCTAGACACTAAGGGTCAGATTTTCAATTACCGGCGCATCCCTGCAAAATAGCAGGGATGCGCCAGTAATTGTGCGCCACGCCACCACCTCCCATGGTGCGCCGTATTTACAATGCGGCGCACTATGGGCCCAAAACGTCACCGAAGCGGTACGCATCTGTGCCGTAAAGGTGGCGCATTGCTGGAGTTGCGTCGCAATGATGGCGCAGCTCCAGCAATGCTCTGGGGTGCCCTATCTCCCCAATGCTGCGTCAAGCCGTACGTCTGCTTCAAGCAGGCGGAGGGTTTGAGTCACGCATCATTGTCCTAAAAGTGACTGATTGAAATCTTGTAGATTTCCCTCAGCCACTTTTAGGAAGCGTTCCTGCTCAGGAACGCCCTCCCTTGTGCCGGAATGCCCCCTGATGGCGCAGGGCTTTACAACGTGATGCATCTCCCATATGCGTCACGTTGTTAATATACACCACACCATGGCGCCTCTTTTGTTCTGCCGCTGCGTCACAAAAGTCACGCAACAATGGAGCAAAAGAGCCGCAATGGGCTTGTAAATCTGCCCCTACAGACTCAAGTGTAGTCCTTCCTTTGTACACCTGGCAATAAGAAGAAATAGTGGTGGTGGATTGATAGTTTGAGTATTTTAACGACTGGTTAATGTAGTAGGAAACATTTTAGTGTTGTCGCTGATCTGCAATCACCATGGAGTTTGTATGTCACTTCGGGTGCTGCGGACTGCTTCCTGCCAGTCCTAGGCGAACCTTTTTAGTAGTTTGTTTAGTGAGTTACATAACTTTCCAAGTCGACGGTCCGCAAATCAAGCAATACTAATATTGTAGTAGACCACATGAGATAGGTCAATATATCCCGTGGAATAGTTGTCAATTTGCTATTTCGCCAAAATATTTTGTTATTGTTCTTTTGAAATGTTTGATTTGGTTGACAACAATCATCCATGTTTTCGGGTCTTTCTTTCTTTCATGTTGTACATCAGCTCCCCCCAGGGGCAAGAGGACAGAGGAGGAGGCTGCTGTGGAACTGGATGCAGGCCAGGATCGGTCAGGCGAGGGCTCCTTCGATGGCCCCAGTAAGTTTTCATTTTAATATAGAGTACTTATTTTTTCCTAGCGTTCCTCATTTGATTTTTTCTAAATCGTCTTTGATCTTCTTGTAGACTGTATCTAAATTCTTATCCTGCCTCTACTATGACTCCCTGTGGTATTACTAGATTATTCTTATTAGTCTGTCTGTGTAGCTAACTAAGATTGCACAGTTGGCAAAAGTTGTTAACCGAAACTCCCATTCTAGTCAGCAATAGCTCTATGCACTGAGTGCAGTCCTCTGGGATTGTCCATAATGTCTTTTCAAGTCTTCTAAATGTTTATGCTTTGACAATTCCCCACAATAAAATGTGAATGACCACCAAGAAAGAATAAGATACTACTTTACTTTTGGTTTGGATAGGAGGACAATCCATACTGCTACTGTTGCAGGGACAAATCTGCACAAACAGAACTATGGACACTAAATAGTGCATTGTTTATCAATTATAATAGGCACAGGTAGACTTTCCACATACCTCAGTGATATCAGACTTTGAAGAACCCCCAATCTCCTTACTGACTAGATAGTGTGGCAGAGTCATTTAGCTCCCGAATTCATCGATGATTGATCCCCAATCATGATTATCCAACGCAGGAAAAGAGTACGGAGTCAGAGTCCAGAAGTGTCAGAGGCACAGACTCATGCTTGCAAATTGCAAAACCTTTTGCTCATTCACTCTTGACCAAAAACCACAAAGTCTATTTAAGTTTTAAAGCTTTATTAAAAGGAAAAAGAATTTATTAAAATCAAGATTGTCATAAAACATAAACGGTTGATTAAAAATGGAAAAGTGCTTAGTGATGATTTATTTCACACATTTATTGTGGGCGAGCCGAGCCCTCACCTGGTTTGAACTTTAATTTTTCTTTTTGGTGCTGAATCGATGGTCACTCCGTCCTAGTGATGATGATTTGTTCTTAGATTTGAAGCTTCTGTCTGTTATGAGAAAAATGGTGCGTGTTAAAAAGCAAGCATTCATCAGTTGTGCCAAAAAGTGCAGCAAGACAACACCCTTCCCTGGAAAAAGGGACATTTTTACTTTAGAGTAGAAAGTCACAAATTATTAGATTGGTTTCTGTATTCACATTTCTTCATTCCTAGACAAAATACTAGTGAGTGGTGTATGCCTATGACATCTAACATTCTTAAATGTACTTTGTAGGTGGAACATCTGTTGCTGGGCCCAGCGCGGCGGTGGAGGAGGAGACTTCAGGGGAGGAGGAGACTTCAGGGGAGGAGGCGGTGCAAGTGCCGGACAAAACTGCTGTGCGGGTTGCCACGGTAGTGGCGGGCAGTGGTAAGCTCTAATATTCCTTACTTATTGAGATTGCAGACTGCATAGTGTGCTCCCCGTGAGAAAACATAAGGTTTGTCCAGATGAGAGACATGAAGAAGAATGATTGACATATAGTTTGAATGTATGGATGCCTGGATCATTAACTAGCATATGTGTATCTAGAGAGAGTAGATGGTCACTGGATGAACTAAGTGTTAATTTGAAGAGCATGAAACACCACACCCGCACGTCCGTCCCAGTGTAGGAAAGGCAAGGAAAAGAAGTTGTAATTTTGGCCAAATACTGTCAAGGTACGCTCCACAGGATCCGGATGGTGAATATAAGGCCCACCTCCAAACGTCACAAACACTCTGATATATATATATCAACAGAGGATTTGAGCCATTAGGCGAGGGGTAAGTGCAAAATAATAAACAGGGAAGGGAAGGAAGGGGTCTGCTGGGAAAGGGATGTACCTGAAACGACAGAACATACAGAGGTAAGAACACCATACAACCAACACCACCAATATGCAACTAGCACCCCTTGAACTAGATACCTGTGAGAAAAAGCATAACTTGGCAAACGGGTGATCTCTGATTCCCCCTCTGAGGATATACGCTTGAGCCCTAAAGGGAATAGGCATACGTTAAGAAACAATCCCATACATAAGCTTACACAAATGAATTTATCATGGTGCTTCCTTATACCTTAGTGAAACCTCAAGCTATCCGAAAATAAGGAGTTCTGAGTAAAGCTTGATCAAAGAGTGACTGAACACAGGGAAAATAATATGTAGAAGCTGTGATGTTAACCCAACAGATACGGTAATGCGTGGGAAGCAAAAACCACAGCACTCCGCTCTGCTAGGTGGAAGCACACCAGCCCCTGATAGAACCACAGGCACGTGAAATAAACTTTCATTACATTTGGCAGTTGTTTGAACAGTATGTAATCCTCTGATACGGCATCAGCACAACCTTCACAATTTATCAATGAGTGCTTGCCACGGCAACACGCAGTTGCGACCACCGCCGTGCTCCGCAAGCGTCACGATTATCAAATGTTCCACAAAACACAAGCGCTTGCCCTGAATACACGGAGCAGCTGCTGCCACCGTGCACCACCTACCCAAGGTAGAAGAAGACAATGGAAACAACCAAAAGAAAGACGGCAGCGTGTGGCTCCTTTCACCACTCCGCTCCGCTTTAATGTCCTGAATAATCAACCCTGATTATTTGCCAAGAACTTCGTTTGTCCCACGGAAGCGAGTAGCAAATAAAACCACCACGCTCCGCTGCTAACTGCAAGAAACAAATAGACAAGCGCCGCAGTTCCTTCACTGCGCGCTGTAATCACGGCAACGCGTGGGAGCCCCCACAGCGCTCCGCTCAATGGCGGTCACGGAAGGGCGGAAGCCGCTCCTACCTGGAGGCGAACCTTCAGCAAAACCAGAGACCTTCCTGATGCAACGAGATCCTCCGACACCTTCCTCCTTCGTTCACGGAATCCAAGAGGCGGAATAACACGCAACAGGATGCGTGTCACAGGAACTGAAATAGCCTTACCCGGGGCTTCTGGGTAATGTAGTTTGTTCGGCGCCCGTTTTCATTAACTGTATATCGTCCCCCCCAGACACAGTAATGCAGGCGCAGGTACGAGTTCTGACAGTAGGTCCTCCTCTCAGCGCCTACTAGGCCCAGGCCGCGTAGGAAACCTCCGATGGAAGGACCGGATAGCATCAGGGGCGTGGATGTTGGACACCGGTTCCCAGGAGTCGTCTTCAACTGAATACCCCTTCCACGACACCAGATACCACAACACACCCCTCCTGTACTTGGAATCCTTGATGCTCCGCACCACATATGCAAAACCCCCATCACACAACACAGGAGGGGGAGCCCTGCGCCTGTCCGAAAATGCAGGCCACCGGATTAATCTTCTTTACCACTACATATGGCCCAATGAACCGGGGGTGAAAAATGCTACAGAGTTTGAATTTGATATTCCTAGTCGAAAGCCATACCTTGTCACCCACGGCATACGTTGGTCCCTGTTTCCTATGTCTGTCTTCATAGATCTTATACTCTTTTTTAGCCTTAGTTAGGTGAAACCTAATTTTCTGGTGAATGGCTTGAACTTTCCGCATCTGACCCAAAACTGTAGGCTGATTGTCTATTGCCTCAGGGATGGAAACTGGAAGGATCCTAGCATCATACCCGTATGTGGCACAAAACGGGGA
Source organism: Lissotriton vulgaris (assembly GCF_964263255.1). Taxonomy (NCBI): domain Eukaryota; kingdom Metazoa; phylum Chordata; class Amphibia; order Caudata; family Salamandridae; genus Lissotriton; species Lissotriton vulgaris. The sequence goes on along the minus strand of NW_028249704.1, from coordinate 40,588 downwards.
CACCCCCAGAGAACAGTGCCAAGCGTTATTATAGGCTACCTCCGCCATCCACAATAAGGAAACCCATGAATCATGAGCCTCCGCAGCATAGCACCTGAGATACTTCTTCAAGGTTTGGTTCAACCGTTCCGTTTGTCCGTCCGTTTGCGGATGGAAGCTGGTTGAAAGGGAGGAACGGATACCTAAGGCCTGACACCAAAACTTCCAGAATCTGGCGATGAACTGGGGACCCCTATCTGATATGATGACCTCGGGCACCCCGTGTAGCCTAATGACATTGGACAATAGTAGTTGTGCCGTCTGTCCTGCCGTAGGCAGATTCACACAGGGAACGAAATGACCCAATTTGGTAAGACTATCAATCACAACTAATATTGCGGTCATCCCTTGATCAGGAGGCAAACCCGTGACAAAATCTAAGCTAATGGTTTGCCACGGTTTTTTAGGAGTCGGTAGGGGAACCAACAATCCTTTCCTTTTCCCAGTCTCATTCTTGGCCATGGCACATTCACTACACGATCTTACCCATGCTACCACATCTTTCTTGACTGTGTCCCACCAAAAATACCTCTGCATCAGCTGCACGGTTTTACCCACCCCTTGATGTCCTGCCAACTGAGAATCGTGGCACCAGTTAAAAGCAGTCTTTTTCGTAGCATCATCGGGGAGAAAAAGTTTGGTGTTTTGAAAAGGAAGGCCTTTCTTTATCATGCGACCTCTTCCCTGGGTGGCCCATGCTACCCACTCTCCCGGGGTTTTTGCTCGGCTGACGCGATCCAAGAAAGTATCAGCGTGTACTACACACACAACCTTGTCCGGATCCACAATGGACTCAAGTCTGGGGATTTCTATTGAGTCCTCCCCCTGGTGTTGTCTGGATAGTGTATCCGCCTTTCTGTTGTCAGCCCCAGGACGAAAGGTGATCACGAAGTCATACTCAGAGAAAAACAGCATCCACCTCATTTGTCTCTGAGTGAGATTGCGTGCTGTTTTCATATACTGTAAGTTTCGATGATCGGAATATACAGTAACAGGGAACGCAGCACCCCACAAATATTGACGCCATTCTTGAAATGCTTTTTTGATGGCCAGCAGTTCCTTCTCAGCTATAGTGTAGTTCTTTTCTGCCAAACTAAGTTTCTTTGAGAGGTAGGCTACTGGATGGAGTTGCCCCGTGAGGTGATTCCTTTGTGATAAGATAGCCCCCACAGCTTCATCCGAAGCATCCGCTTCGACTATAAAAGGATGTTCCGGCTTAGGGTGGGCCAGTATCGGTGCGGTGGTAAAAGCGGCTTTTAGTGTCTGAAAGGCTCCATCAGTAACTTCTGTCCACAAAAAAGGAACACCCTTTCTTAGCAATCGAGACAAAGGGGCAGCCACCTGAGAAAACTGAGCAATGAATCTACGGTAGTAGTTTGAGAACCCTAGAAATCGTTGCACATCCTTCACACTCGCTGGAACCGGCCATTCCTGTACTGCCTTTACCTTTCTCTCTGACATCTGCAAACCTGAATGACTCAACATCACTCCAAGGAATTCCACTTCACACACATCGAACTCACACTTGGATAATTTGCAGAACAGTCTATTCTCCCCTAGTCTCTGTAATACTTGAGACACCTGAGCATGGTGTTGTGTGGTGTTGTCGGAATAAATAAGAATGTCATCTATATAGACAACCGCACAAACGTCAACGAACTCCTTTAGAACATCATTCAAAAAATACTGAAATGCCGCCGGGGCGTTACACAACCCAAACGGCATGACAGTATATTCGTAAAGGCCATATCGAGTCTTAAAGGCCGTCTTCCACTCATCGCCTTCCTTTACCCGGACCAGGTGATAAGCACCTCTCAAGTCAAGCCGAGTATATATTCTGGCATCCTTCACCTGATCCAACAGGACTGATATTAGAGGCAAGGGGTATCGATTCCTGACTGTATTTTTGTTTAACACCCTATAATCGACACACGCTCTCAACTCCCCATTGGCCTTTTTGATGAAAAACAAAGGAGAGGCCGCAGGGGACCTCGAGGGGCGGATAAACCCAATCTCCACATAGTGGTCGAGATATTCCCTCAAGTGCGCTGTCTCCGGAACTGAGAGTGCATACACACGACAGGAAGGCAGAGTAGCCCCATTGACCAAATCTATTCGGCAATCATAGGGTCGATGAGGAGGCAGTAGTTCCGCCAAACGTTCACTGAACACTTCCTCAAAGCCCTTATACTGCGGGGGCAAGACCACCTGTTTCTCAGCAGCAGTGGCTACTAGTAAGGGTAGAAACGACACAGCAGCGGTCGTTCCACAAGAGGAAACCACATGCTCTCTGCATTCCTCGGACTCAAACCGGACCTCCTTCGATCTCCAATCAATCGTGGGGTTATGGTGGCTCAACCAGGGCATTCCTAAAATAACCTCATATTGAGGCGCCTCGATTATGTTCAGAATCAGTTCCTCTCTGTGACATCCCTCTGAAATGTCCACGGACAAGACAAGCGTGTCTGTATGTTCCGTGATCTTTCCTGACTTCAATGGTTTCCCATCCACTGCTAGTACGTCCTCAGGAACGTCTCTTGGCACTCGTACTAAGGACAGAGCAGTCACCAGCCCGCTGTCGATAAAATTCCCCGTGGCCCCTGAGTCAATCATCACTTTCACCTGATGGCTCTGTGACCGACTCTCCAGACACATGGGAAGGAGTATGTGAGCTTCTGTTTCTAACAGCGTCAGCACAGACAATGATGGAATCTGATACAGGGGGGCCCTGGTTTCTAGGGGAGTGTCTACCTTCACTTCTTCATCCCCAGACCCCCTTACAGCAGTAATGGCTAGTCTTTTGTTGCGATTCCATCCCCCGCTCATCTTGGGTTTAGTAGGACAGTCCCTAACATAGTGGCCCTTTTTCCCACAATAGAGACACAGACCCAAGGCTCGACGGTGTTCCTTCTCTTCTTTGGACAGAGGGGTTTTGACGGCCCCTAACTCCATAGGTTCGGAACTTGACTCGGGGGACGGTAGCGCCCTACGTGGACTGTAGTCGGTCCCAGAATACCCCCTATCCCAACGTCTCCTGTCAGTCCCTCTGTCACTCATTCTACCATCCAGACGTAAAGTCAGGTTGATCATGTCTTTACAAGTAGCTGGCTGAGGGTCTATTTGAGCTATGATATCCTTAAGCCCCTCTCTTAATCCTTGATAAAAAAGTGACATCCTCTTTTCCTCAGGCCAAGCCGTTTCGGCTATCAGCCTATTGAAATCCGTCAAATAGGATATCAAATCTCTTTTTCCCTGTCTCAGCATCAGTAGCTCTCTGTCCGCACTGAACGTAGTGGCCCTTCTGTCAAACACGCGCTCGAATTCCGCCCTGAACGCATTCCAGTTATTTAACACAGGGTCATCATTGCGAACCAACGGAACTGCCCAATTAGCCGCATCACCTATTAAATAGGAAATGGCAAAGGCCACTCTGGAGTGGTTGGTTGGGAAGGAGGCCGGCTTGCACGAGAAATGCATCAAGACTTGTGTCAGGAATATCTGAGTTTTAGCCGGATCTCCCGAATATCTTTCTGGATTTGCAAGGGGAATGGGAGGTGGTACAGTGACCTGAATTTGTGAGGGAGAGGCATCGAAGGGGTTCCTGCTTAGCCTATCTACCTTTTCTTTCAAAGCAGTGGCCTCGGCCTTAGAAGCAACCAGTTCCTGTTGCACCAACACCAAGGCCTGAAGCACATCCTCCAAGGTAGCCATATAGTCCCCACCCGGATCGGGTGTAGCTAATTTCGTGGGCGTGTTATTCTGTCAAGGTACGCTCCACAGGATCCGGATGGTGAATATAAGGCCCACCTCCAAACGTCACAAACACTCTGATATATATATATCAACAGAGGATTTGAGCCATTAGGCGAGGGGTAAGTGCAAAATAATAAATAGGGAAGGGAAGGAAGGGGTCTGCTGGGAAAGGGATGTACCTGAAACGACAGAACATACAGAGGTAAGAACACCATACAACCAACACCACCAATATGCAACTAGCACCCCTTGAACTAGATACCTGTGAGAAAAAGCATAACTTGGCAAACGGGTGATCTCTGATTCCCCCTCTGAGGATATACGCTTGAGCCCTAAAGGGAATAGGCATACGTTAAGAAACAATCCCATACATAAGCTTACACTAATGAATTTATCATGGTGCTTCCTTATACCTTAGTGAAACCTCAAGCTATCCGAAAATAAGGAGTTCTGAGTAAAGCTTGATCAAAGAGTGACTGAACACAGGGAAAATAATATGTAGAAGCTGTGATGTTAACCCAACAGATACGGTAATGCGTGGGAAGCAAAAACCACAGCACTCCGCTCTGCTAGGTGGAAGCACACCAGCCCCTGATAGAACCACAGGCACGTGAAATAAACTTTCATTACATTTGGCAGTTGTTTGAACAGTATGTAATCCTCTGATACGGCATCAGCACAACCTTCACAATTTATCAATGAGTGCTTGCCACGGCAACACGCAGTTGCGACCACCGCCGTGCTCCGCAAGCGTCACGATTATCAAATGTTCCACAAAACACAAGCGCTTGCCCTGAATACACGGAGCAGCTGCTGCCACCGTGCACCACCTACCCAAGGTAGAAGAAGACAATGGAAACAACCAAAAGAAAGACGGCAGCGTGTGGCTCCTTTCACCACTCCGCTCCGCTTTAATGTCCTGAATAATCAACCCTGATTATTTGCCAAGAACTTCGTTTGTCCCACGGAAGCGAGTAGCAAATAAAACCACCACGCTCCGCTGCTAACTGCAAGAAACAAATAGACAAGCGCCGCAGTTCCTTCACTGCGCGCTGTAATCACGGCAACGCGTGGGAGCCCCCACAGCGCTCCGCTCAATGGCGGTCACGGAAGGGCGGAAACCGCTCCTACCTGGAGGCGAACCTTCAGCAAAACCAGAGACCTTCCTGATGCAACGAGATCCTCCGACACCTTCCTCCTTCGTTCACGGAATCCAAGAGGCGGAATAACACGCAACAGGATGCGTGTCACAGGAACTGAAATAGCCTTACCCGGGGCTTCTGGGTAATGTAGTTTGTTCGGCGCCCGTTTTCATTAACTGTATATCGTCCCCCCCAGACACAGTAATGCAGGCGCAGGTACGAGTTCTGACAAATACTACCATGAATAGTAGCAGTAGTTTGTATTGCAAGCACAGCATATATCCGGCTATTACGATGGCCACTCACTACCTCTGTTAATAAGTTTAGTAGAACTCGGTCATTCATGTGTGGATGTATCACTGTTCACTCAATAAAAAGCAAAGCACCTAAAGTCATCCCATATGTTAGCAAATACATACCATGTGCAGTGATAGATAATCAGATTATTTATCTTCTTCATTTTCCTTTTCTAGTATTCATTGGCACTGTAGGGTGAAAGTTAAATTAATTAAGCAGTAGCCCTTGTAACAGAGTATTCTCAGTGCCACCCATAATAGAAAAGTAAGAGCATCACCACCTGCATGTACTGGACTGGTACAGTAATGCAAGTCTGTCTCAGTCATCATGGCGGGCGTCTGTTTTTCTCGGGTGCAAGTTGACTGCGCTGGCATTATGCCGGCTTGCAGAAGTTAACGTACCAATTTTGCTAAACAAGAGAGAAGAAGAAGAAGATTGGTGTACTGTCATAGTCGACTCTAATGGAGTGAGTCCATAGTGCTCATAGATAGAATTGATTCCTTAAACTCCCACTAATGTTAAAGCAAGGATGAAGAAGTGGGAGGTTAGATAGATACTGGCCACAATAGTTATGTACTGCGCTTGCAAGTTGCTAGTTCTACTGTGACACAACTTTCTGCTGAATCATTTTGTGTTAATCTTAAAGAGCATTGGTTACAGACTATGTCTTTCATTCTTCATATAGATGCTCCTTCCAAACCAACACGGAAGGAGCTAGCTAAGAGGGCCCGGCAACGGAGGCTGGAGGCCATTGTCCTCGAATATCGGCGGCTGGTGGCCCAGGAGGAGGAGGACACGCAGAGTACGTCAACAACATCCACGGCGACACCTGCATCCTCCTCCACGCTCCCTGGGTCAGCCAGTCAGCGCAGCAGGTCTCCAGCGGTACGGAGCCGGGGTACCGCAGCCACCCGCCACCGCCGAGCAGCAAAGAAATCAGCTGCCCCCCACAGCAGTTGCAAAAATAGGATGCACTGCCTTTCCCTGAGGGTGTCCTACCTCGAGCAGGAGCTCCTCAACACCAAAACCCTGCTCGAGACCCTTCGCAAGGAGCATGCCGACCTGGCCCGGAAAGTCAACAGCAGCCAGTAGTAGGAGGAGACTGTCCCTTGCCCCTTTTTTAAAGACTTCTGGGGGGTGGGAATTGGGAGTTGGGTTTTCTACTTTTTTGGACTTAGTTTTCAGGGACATTCGTTGGGGTTCGGGAGGGGGGGGTGGGTTGGGTCTTGCGGGAGATTATTTATGTTAGGGATATATAAATATACTTTAAACTTTATCTTAGCATACGTGTTTTTTACTGCTTTTGAGGCTGGTGGGTGGGGGTTTAACAGTCCTGAAGCTTAAGTGGCATCTTGAATCAAGCTGTGTAAGTACTAATGGCCCAAATGTTTTCAAAACTAAGTGCCTGTCACAGAGTAAGTGAATTCAATAGTCCTAGGACCGTCAGTCTCTCGTCTCTCCTAATACTCCATTATACTACCTCCCCCCAAACGCTTATCTTACCTGTAATTTGTGTTTGGAAATAGGGCTAGGCACAGGGCTGGCTGCACGGGAAATGGCGATTAAGGTTGGCAATCCTGGGCGGATTAAATGTCACCATTGCGGTGGTACTTGTGGTGTTACACAGTGGCAGTTGCAGCATCTGAAAAAAAGAAAATGAAACCTTGTTTGTCCTTACCGTAGCATTAGAACGGTACGATAGAGAATATAGCAGGTGACAGTACACTAGAACAGTGCCACAATGTAGCCTAACAAATGGTAAAGTATTGAAAGTATAACTAGTACTTGCATTGAATTTCTTTGACATTGGCTACTACTACAAGAAATAGTACTGAAGGTGAAGGACACAGCAGCGTAATCATTTACCACGTCTAGGAGGAGGATGTTCTTGATGATCAATCAAGTTGATGGCGCACATGAAAATCTGCTTTCATTTGCCAATAGTGACTCAGTGTCAAGCTGAGTAAGAATATATCCTCGGATTCCTTCACCAGCCTGTGGCTATGACCTTATCCTCCCCAGCAAGTGTGTGGAATTATTGCTGTCATTTAGTTACACATCAATCCAAACCACACAGCCCGGGGGAAGAGGGTTAGGGTTTGGAAAATGGATGGGAATGGGGGTTTTGGGAAAGTTTTGTTGAGAGAAGAAAAAAAAAGCACAGCATGGACAACAGTAATTGAAGATAAACAAATCTTTGGGTACAAAGCTAACCATAAATCTTTTAAGTGACATAAAGGAAGTGCATGCACTACTGCAGAGTCGACAACCGTGAATGAAAGAATACGACAGTACAGGGCTGCAGTAATATTTATGCGTTCTCACTTGCCTATCTCTGCACTCAGAGAAACACTTCGTACATTAAATTAGGTTTGAAAAATAGCAGAAGTAAAACCTATACAAGAAATGCAGAGTCACACTCATAAAAGTTCACAGCAATAACATTACTTAAAAGATAATTAGAAAAGAACGGATACTGTATCTGTATGTTGTTGTAGTTGTCCTGTTGAATTTGGGAAGTTGTAAGATGCATCCAACCATTCCTCTTATTAGCGGGACTCCTCCATTCCATCTGACGCTCCGTCCATCAATGTTGGTGACCAGAAGACACCCTGTCCACTGCCTGCCTGGCGGATGCTGAATTGCGGCTCGCTAATGTGAAGCCTGACTTCATCCTTTTCCCATTGCACAGGCTGAAACCCGGCCTGTAATTACTGATGGAAAAACAGGAAGTGATATTAGAACACCACTGACAAATAAATATAAGGTATGTACGCTGTGTAGTGCAAAAGTCACACTTTGAGTTTCCGAATAGACAGTACAATATTTTTGAAAGTGCGTACTCTGTCCGAGTCTCCTTTTGAAGGATAAATAAGTATGGGCGAATTAATTTTGCGGATCTTTCCCCTCAAGCTAGGTGTACTGTAAACTGTGTTTTAGAACAAAATTAAACCTTCCCAGCAGTGCTCCCAGACCCTTACTAAACCCAGTCGCAAAAATGTAGAAGACCTCCAATCAGATCTCAAAAAAGGAGGCCTAGTAGAAAATGGTGACAAAACATACTTTGAAAGTAAAGTAGGCCCAAATCCCCCCTTACGCACCATGGATTGTATTCAAACCACTTGCAAGCAAGCAAAAGTATCCATACCCAGCATCGCTCCAAGACTCGCAAACCCCCCCCACAAACAGCCACCCGCCCAAACACATGCAATACAATGCTGCTAACCCTAACGAGCCCTAAGTTAAGAATAGTGGCAAACGCTTTTTTTAACTAGGCCAAATCCCCCCTTTCCCACCATGGATTTTCTTCAAACCACTTGCAACCAAAATTACACATTCCCACGAGTGCTCTAAGACCCCAGAACTCAGTTGTAAAAATCTAGAATACCCCGAAACACATGCAATCCTGCTGCTAGTGCTAACCCTAACGAGCCCTAAGTTAATGTGCCAAAACGCTTTTCAGCATGGATTTATCCGGTATTAGACCTTCCCAGCAATGCCCCGAGACCTGCCAACCCACCCACAAAAAAGCAGAACACCCCCATACAAGCAAAAAGCAGAAATGGAAAATCTCATACTTACAATATTTTCGGCCTTCTTTCAATTCTGTCCAAACGCGCTGTGCAGCTAGGCCCTAACTCCCCTTTTCCACCATGGATTTCCTGAAAAACAAATGCAATCCACATTAGACTGTGCCAGCAGTGCTCCCAGACCCCAAAACCCACCCACAATAACCTGAAAGCCCACCAAACAGCACCCCAAAGACAGGCAAGTGATCAAAAGCGCAAAATCTTTTTCTGCTCCGATTTTCTCCAAACCACTTTTATCCGGTATTAGACCTTCCCAGCAATGGCCCGAGACCTGTCAACCCAGGCGGAAACAAGTAGAAGACCCGCAAACAGCCAAAAAGCAAAACTACAAAAATGGGGACTTTGACATTTTCAGGCAAATTTCCAAAATCACTCCGCGTGTGCTCTGCACCTAGGCCCTAACTCCCCTTTGCCACCATGGATTTGCTTCAAACCTCTTGCAATCAAAAGTATCCATACCCAGCAGTGCTCCCAGACCCCAAAACCCACCCACAAACACCCGGAACCCCCCCCAAACAGCACCTCAAAATATTAGACATTCCCAGCAATGGCCCCAGACCCCTGCAGCCACCCACAAAAAAGCAGAACACCCACAAACTGGCAAAAAGCAAAAATGGGCCTACTACCTGGAAAACAAATGCAATCCACATTAGACTGTGCCAGCAGTGCTCCCAGACCCCAAAACCCACCCACAACAACCTAAAAGCCCACCAAACAGCACCCCAAAGACAGGCAAGTGATCAAAAGCGCAAAATCTTTTTCAGCTCCGATTTTCTCGAAACCACTTTTATCCGGTATTAGACCTTCCCAGCAATGGCCCCAGACCCGTCAAATCACCGGCAAAGAATTAGAACACCCACACAAGTGCAGAGTCTTTCTTCATTGGGCGTAATTCAGCCATCTGCTTTGAGGGAAATAGGAGTCTGGAGCAGGAGGATAGAGGAGCATGTTCTTGTGAACTTGTGAACCTGAGGAATGGAGACTGCGGCACCTTCAAATCAATAAGCAAATAAGTGAAGACAGTTCTGCTGATGGGCTTGTTTTTGTGATTAGGTGATTAAAGTTTTTTTATATAGATTTTGCAAAACAAAGAAAGACAGACACACAGGAATAAAAGTGAATAAGGACGAAAAAGAAAGTTATTGATTCATTGACTCATTTTCAGGGCTCGGTGTCAGGGAAGAAGAGCTCGTCCTCATACTCTGCGAATTCAGGCGGGAGTAGGTCACATAACAGAGAAGAACTTCCCTCATCTAAGTTGGTGTCCTCCTCGTCCTCGTCTTCTTCCTGCGTGTATTCTCGTATTTTGTAATCTGGTGGTATGAGGTGCTGATTCATCTTGATCATTGTTAACCTCTCCACATTTTTGGGCGAGAGGAGAGTCCTTTTGCAAGTTACAATGCCACCAGCAGCACTGTAAACACGTTCAGAAGACACGCTTGCGAGTGGGCAAGACAAGTAATTTATAGCCAGGTTGGTGATCTCTGGCCACAATTCTGTTTTCCCATGCCAATACGCCAATGGGTCATCATGAACATAGACCTCTGTTGAGTCATTCAGATAGTCCTGCACCATCGACTCAAGGTTCTCCACGGTTCCTCCACTTTGCTTACTTTTGGCTGGGACCATTTGAGAAGAAAACCCAAGCCGAGTTAGCCAATCCTCTTCTTCACACAATGTTACTGTTGTGTCTGGTGCAGATGATCCGGTTCCTGGTGTCTTTAACGGCTGAGAGGGAAAATCACTCACTTCTGCGACAGCCACAGATGCAGAAGTGGATTCTTTTGACTCGGGATGGCCTTCTGATGCTGATGTACTGCCTTTTCCTTCAATTTCCTGCAAAATGTTTTCTCCTGTATGACTTTTCTCCATGCCAAACATGGCTGGTGTTGCATGTTTCCGAGCAGCTTTAAAAACGTTGTTCGGGTCAACACCTACGTTTAGCTTTGCTTTAACCCCTGAAAAAGAGACCCAGTGTGCAGTGATGCACATGTAATCAACGGATTGGCAACTGGTCCACATGTCTGTTGTCAGATGTATAGTGTGAACAGCACTCTTCTGCAAAGCTGCCCCAATCACCTCCAGCACATCTTCATGTAGTGCTGGGACCGCAACTCTGGCAAAATAGAACCGGCTAGGAACCTTCCATTTAGGGCAGAGCGTTGCCACTAATTCAAGAAAACCAACCCCTTCCACAAAAGAAAAAGGGAGAAGGTCCAGAGCTAGCATTTTAGCCAGCTTAGTGTTATACAGACGCGTCATTGGGTGGTTGCGTTCAAATGGCGCATCTGAAAACAACATGCTTCTAATGGTGGGCTGGACCATGATTTTACGGGATGATGATGACTTCTTCGACCCAGTTACGCTCGGTGATGTTGAACTTTTTCGCATTGGTGTCTCACTCTCTCCCACACTCTTGGTGTGGCTCATATATCTTGCAGGGGGTGTGCTGTTGACAGGGGTACTGGGTGTAACTGAAGGAATGTTTGACGCTTCTTCCTCCTCGTCATCATCAGATGAAACATCAACGGATACAGTTTGTTGACTTGCAATTCGGGCTTCCTTGATCTCCTTTAGGTGCGCATGCCATTTGACAGTGTGCTGTCTCTCAAGATGACCTCTCTGGCCTTCGATACCATAGTTGGTACCAAGCTTACCACGACTAACTCCAAGCTTACAAATGGTACAAATGGCTATGTTTTCCCTTGTTGGGCAAACACTAAAGAAGTCCCAAACTGCGGACTTCAAATGTCTGTGGGGGGCGGAGGAGGCGATACTGGTAATGCTAATGCCAGATGAAGTGGAGGATGTGTGTTGCCGAACTTTACTACGTTGTGCACTTGCAGCACCACTAATTGAGGAAATGGAGGTGGAGGTGGATGGAGGTCCCTTCTGGCGAGAAAATATGGAAGCGGTAGGTGGTGGTGTACTAGTTAACAGCATTGGTGGTGGTCCCATTCCCACGTCGCCAACATCACGCTCAGCAGCATTTCGGGGTAGGGTAAAAATGCCTGTTTGCTGCATGCCCGCTGAGCCTGGAGTGACGTTTATGATGACTGCGTCGTCGTCGTGAGAGTCTTCATCAGCAGGAGTATACACCACTTCTTCTTCAGCGTCATCATCACACTCCATAAGTACAAGAGTTTCGGGGACCTTCCTTTTACGCTTAGCTACCTTTGTCAGATCATGGTGTGCCTCACTCTCAGACGGCTGTGGTGGTTCCCAATTTGGATCCATATCATCAGAAGGAAGGGGGCTTGAAGAAGATGTAGACACCATCCTTGATCTTTTCCTTGCTAGGGATCTGGAAGACAATGATCAGGAGGAGTGGCTTCCTCAAATGATACCCCAGCTTGAATGTCGATTTCCTGATGTGCCCCTACTTCGGGAGGAACAACTATTGTGGGCACTTGTGCCGCTCCATGCACCTCTGCTTGCGCATCTCCTTGCGCTGCCTCTCCTTCCACATGTACTTGTGCTTGTACTTGCACATGTGGTTGTTGTTGCTGCTGTGGTGATTGAACACTCGTCAGATGAGTTACAACAACCTGTGTTGATTGGAAGATGCTGCTACTTTCTTGCGATGAGCCAACATCACTGGTCGATGGTGATTGAACAACTAGACTGGCTGCCTCTGCAGCACTCAAGGGCTTGGACTTAAGTTGGCATGGTGGTGGTGGCACTGAGCCCAATGGAGCGGGGGTGCTGCTCCCAGCTTGGTCCCCAGCAGACCCTGCTGCTGCTGAAGGCGTACTTTTTTTTTTATTCCCAAAAAATGCGGCGATCGGCACACCAGTCTCCTTGGTAAGTGGTGCCACTTGCTTCTTCAGCTCCTTACTGCCAACTTCCTTGCTAGAGGAGCTACGGGCAACTTTTTTTGGGGCCATCTTCTTCAGATGTCAGAACAGCAGGCCGCCGTTGCACAAGTTGCAGAGTTGTCTGTGGCCACACGTGACGTTGTGCTGCACACACCGCAGCAGGACTTGTTCCTGGCACTGATGAGGAACGATGAGGCTGATGATTCATCTTTCTGCACCTAAAAGCAAACAAAGCCAGAGGAACATCAGTTAAATAAATGTTGCATATGTAGCGCTTCAATTAATAGTTTGCAAGTAAGCATTTTTATTATACCCACCCCCTAAAATGGAAAGACCAATAAAATGCACCACTGACAGAGTACCCCTGGGCATAATGGATGAAAGCATGGCAGACTGGGTGCAGGCCTATGGCACAACAAAGCACACTGCCTGGCTTCAAGATGGCCCCTAGAACCCCACCACATGGCCAGGCCCTGCCTGTACCAGTCCTCAAAATGGCCCCCACCCACATGGACAGGCCCCATCAACAGCCCAAAAATCGAAAAACGCACAAAAATCACCACAATCCAATGCCATCCATGCCCTCAATCATGTTCAAATTCAAGACACCCCATAGAAAGACTATGCCCATGCACCACTGAGTACCCCTGGGCATAATGGATGAAAGCAAGGCACATTGGATGCAGGCCTATAGCACAAAGCACACTGCCTGGCTTCAAAATGGCCCCTAGACCCCCACCACAGGGCCAGGCCCTGCCTGTACCAGTCCTCAAAATGGCCCCCACCCACATGGACAGGCCCCATCAACACCCCAAAAAATCGAAAAACACACAAAAATCACCACAATCCAATGCCATCCATGCCCTCCACCCTCCATGATGCTTACATTAAAGAGACCCCACAGAAAGACTCAGTCCATGCACCACTGAGTACCCCTGGGCAAAAGGCCCCAACACCACCCCAAAAATTCGAAAAACACACAAAAATCACCACAATCCAATGCCATCCATGCCCTCCGTGATGTTTACATTAAAGAGACCCCATAGAAAGACTCAGTCCATGCACCACTGAGTACCCCTGGGCAAAAGGCCCCAACAACAGCCCAAAAATTGAAAAACACACAAAAATCACCACAATCCAATGCCATCCATGCCCTCAATCATGTTCAAATTCAAGATAACCCACAGAAAGACTAGGCCCATGCACCACTGAGTACCCCTGGGCATAATGGATGAAAGAATGGCAGACTGGGTGCAGGCCTATGGCACAACAAAGCACACTGTCTGGCTTCAAAATGGCCCCTAGACCCCCACCACATGGCCAGGCCCTGCCTGTACCAGTCCTCAAAATGGCCCCCACCCACATGGACAGGCCACATCACCACACCAAAAAGTCGAAAAACACACAAAAATCACCACAATCCAATGCCATCCATGCCCTCCATGTTGATTAAATTAAAGAGACCCCACAGAAAGACTTAGTCCATGCACCACTGAGTACCCCTGGGCAAAAGGTCCCAACAACAGCCCAAAAATCGAAAAACACACAAAAATCACCACAATCCAATGCCATCCATGCTCTCCATGATGTTTACATTAAAGAGACCCCACAGGGGGGACGTGGTTTGGACGCCGAGAGAAATGGCGGCCCCGTGATTTCCTCGTCCTGTGGCCCAGATCCATCCATGATTTTGGAATGCTTTCCATCGCTCCAGAACCTGTGGGTCCGCTGGATTCGGAAATCGGAATGTGAGGAGAGCAAAATAAACGTTTGATAGCGTCTGGAGGTGGCCGAGAAGTGGTAATACTGCCAAATTCCCCCGAGGGCTCCCGCGCCCGGGATAGCAAGTGAGCGGACACATGGCTGCCTGGACCGTGAACTGACTGCGCTACGAGTGATCCGCCCTCACACGATAACGGAGCGGGCTGTACCCCGTTAGCGTGGCAAACTCATATGGACTTCCGAGACTCTGAGACTAATCGTGAGTAACATTTGCCCTCATTAACACCAAGGGACTTACACATGCTGAGCCTGCATACGAATCAAATATGGCGGGCGTAGTTATTTCCTGAACGGAATCGACCCTCGGCTACAGCTAACAATATCAACCCAGGGCTACATTATGCACACAACAAGCACATTGTGTATTCACAACTCGCTCATCTGTAATGGTGATGAAATATACGCGTAGATCTCCGCACATGGTGCTCGTCAGCGATACTGCCCTACTCAAAATGGCGGACTCCTTCATTGTCTGACCGGCAATTAGCTCCCATTCATTACGCGCAGACTGAAGACAGCGCCAGGTATTTCACACAGTGGCTGTATCTGGGGCGTTAGATAGAGTGTATGACGGCAAAGCAACCCCGACCTCATCCGTCAATACTGGCACCTATTGAAAGTTTCACGGTCGATCCCACCTATGCACGACCTGCTTCAAAATGGCGGTGCTTGCCTCTTCGAGCCGGGTGATTGCAGGACGCCTTGAATGACGGCCCGGTGATCTGTTGTATACGCTGTGATCCTTTGAGCGCCCAAATGAGCATTCTATGTATACATGTAATGCAGTGGTGAATAGGACTTAACATGATTTCGCGAAGCTTTGAAGCACCCGATATCACTCGGCAACCTACTGCTCACTGTTATATGCTGCTATGTGTATGGGTAGGAGCTAGATCACACCACAATAATTCTTCTCCGCTTACCAACTACAGCAATCATGACATGTTGCCCTATCATTATTCCCTGATCGGGGTGCGACTGTGGAAAAGCATCAAAGCGCAACGTGACTCACCCTGATTCCGCGGTATGAGTTGTTGATTATGTGGTTACGTGCAACGGCGTACTGAGGTTCAGTTTCACGTATTATATTGCTGACTGCATCACTCTGTCCTACACTATTCGCACACTACTGTGGCCCAACAGCTGTCTTTCCATATCTGCGCAGTTTTTATGTGACGCCGGAGTGAATAAAGTGGCTGCTTGGTCATCCTTGTTAGTGATCTACAACCGTATAGTTGAACCAGTGCACTAATTTTGGTTCATTTCAAGTTCCTGGTGCTGACACCATCAGGAGAATAGTGACTATGGACAATAAGGAGATAGCTAAGAACCTGAAAAGGCTCAAATCAGACCATTCGAATCCAAACTCGCCTGTCAAAGGGAAGAAAGACAACGCTGAGGCAATGGAAATGATACTAAGCAGGCTCAACAAAGTTAGAGATCTGGCTAAATCAACTAAAGAAGAAGTGGTGGTGATTAGACAAGACATACGAGAAACCAATGCAAGATTGGACGAAATGGAGTCAAGGATCAGCAGGCTGGAAGACACGGAAGTTAAGACCTGTAGCGCTCTCAAGCGCCTATCCATCGCTTCGGATCAGACAACAAGAAAACTAGCTGAGTTAGAGGACAGAAATCGAAGAGGGAACATTTGAATTTTTGGTATTCAGGAGGGATCTGAGGATTTGCAGGGATCATGTGTGCCGTTCCTGGAATCATGGTTCGTTCAGGCCACCAGCATGACCTTCAATCAGCCCCTGGAATTTGATAGGGCGCATAGAGTACCTGGAAGAATCACCAAAAACCAAACGGGCCCCAGGCCTATTGTCTGCAAACCGCTACGCTATCAGCACGTTGAACAGATCCTTAACTTTGTCCGAAAGCACAACCATATCTTATGGAAGAATGCCAAAATATACATTTCACAGGACTACAGCAAGGAAATGGTAGATGTACGGAAGGCATTTCTGGCACTCCGCCCTCAGTTGAAGTCTATGGGCTATCAGTATGGTTTTGTGGGCCCGGCAAAATATAGAGTAGTCGTCCAAGGCTCCCCTCACATCTTCACGGACCCTATAAAGCTTAAAAGGATGCTGGATGGCCCGAGGATCTAGTCATGGACACCCACAATTCTGATACTACAGCAGCCTCCTCTTCTGGCTTCAAATGAGTATCTTTTCTTTTTATGCCAATTGAGTTGCTAATTGTGTTGCTTTCTTCTAATGTCATTTGGTTATACTGTGCCAGGTGTGGGTCTTCACATGTATAGACAGCAACCGCCACATTGAACAGACACGAGGTTTATGGGTGCAACGGACATTTTGTAACTGCTGAGACTCGGTTTACAAATTTGCTAACACCTGCTTGCCTCCCTCTGGTAGATTGATATCATGTGCCTGATACGTGGCCCTTTCACTGTTTTTTCTGATATCAACATGTGACTCAATGGTTCTAACGTTCCATACCGGCATGCTTTACTATTACGCTAATCAATGTATGTTTATGCTCCTGAAGAATGTGTGTGCGATTGCCACAGTCAAAACGGAACAAAGCTCCTTCACAGTGGTATCATATTCTAAGGTTGATTATTGTGTTGTTGTCCATATTAAGGCCTATTATAAATTATACTGATATCTGATTATAATGAGGTGTACTTTTTAGGCCACTGTTGTAGAACCCAGGAATAAAAAGTTCAATTTTGCTCGGTATGTGGGGCAACCTTACCTAGACACGTGAATGCCTAGGCCTTCAACTTCTGTAGACAACTATAGTTAAATTCGGCAATAGTTTGTTATTTTGCTGAAACAGTTCCAAAGTTTCCATCCAGTTGTGAACCACGGGGAGGATGTGTTGCTATTTCTCTCCAGTCACCATGCCTACTACATACTGTTGGGGAGGGGAGGGAGAGGGGATGTGGGTTCTAGGGGGGAGTATGTGTGTTATTTGTACTATGTTCTTTCTTTCACATTTCGTACGCTTTGTTTTTGTGCTTGTACGGATACTGTCGAACAGTTGCACGTTGAACAGACAAATTGCGGGCTATGCCTGTCACCTAGGTTGGTCCGCCACTATGCTTGCCAAGAGAATTAAGCAGGTTTAATGGTACAAAACGTAATTAACACACCACTCGTGGTGGCCGCTATAGACAAACTGAAAATTCTGTCCCTGAATGTAAAAGGCCTCAACCAACCTGTCAAGAGGCAAAAGATACTGGACTATGCGCGTAGACAATGGGGGGATATTGTCCTGTTGCAGGAGACCAAAATTGAGGCCAAACAATTCTATCATTTGAGGAATAAATTCTACACAGAGGTCGTGGGGGCGGAAGCTACGGGGAAAAAGAATGGTGTTTTGTTGTTAATAGCGAAAAAGTCTAAGGTTGAAGTTCTCTCATCAGAGGTGGATGGGAATGGCAGGTGGATCACTGCTAAACTAAGCAGAGACAACGCGGAATTCTACATCACAAATATCTATGCCCCTAACACTAATGACCTTAAATTCTGGGACGATCTGGGTAGACAAATTGAGACCGTACCTGACTCAGCCATACACATTTTGCCCGGAGATTTCAATTTCCCCATGGTTGTTACCTTGGACAGAGACTCACGATGCCCCTTTCGGCCGAATAAATCGCACAAAGCTTTTCTCAACCTATGCAAGCGATTTCATTTTGTAGATGCATGGAGACTACTGAACCCTACGGACAGGGATTACACATTCTATTCATCACCACATAACTCTTCCTCCTGTATCGATTATATTTTAATAACACAAAATGGGGTGTCAAGGATAGAGGGTACATCCATAGAACCTAGAGTTATGTCCGATCACTCATGCATTTCCTTATCCATAACCAATGTCAAGCCCTCGTCTCGTCAGACGACGTGGCGTTTGAACGACGAAATATTAGACAAAGAACAACAACGAATCACTATACAGTCTGCTATTAGCTCATACCTACAACAAATAAAAAGGGAGACACTACCGATCTAGTAAGATGGGAGGCCCTGAAGAGCACTGTCAGGGGGGTATGTTTTAAAATTAGATCAGCGATGAATAAAGACCATAACCGTAAATTGGAGGAGTTAGAGAAGGAAATACTGATATTAGAAAGTAAACACCAGCAGGTCAGGGACGGCACGATTCTGAATGCACTCGCCAACAAAAAATACGAATATAACAGAATAGTGAGTGAAAGAGCTGGGGTATGGTTAGATAAAATAAGGAAGTTCAAACTTTGCGAATCCAATAAAGCAGGCAAAAGCCTGGCCTCTTATTTGAAATTCAAGGTACAGAGAAACACTATTAATGTTATCAAAGACCTCTCTGGGGTTGTTCACTCAGAACCGGACAAGATAGCGGAGGTGTTTAAGGACTTTTACGAAACCCTATATGCCAAAAATAAATCAGTGGAGGAAGATAAGATTCAGGACTACCTAAACGAATGTGAATTACCAAAGCTCTCCACTGATGACCAGCTAAGCCTCAATGCACCAATCACGACCGTAGAAATAGAACAAGCAATTAAATCTCTCAAACTTGGGAAGGCTCCAGGCCCTGATGGGTTCACGGCTAGATTTTATAAATCCTTCCCATCCTTACTGGGGGATCCTATGATGAGCCTTTTTCAAGAAATAAATGAGTCAGGCGAAGTTAAAGGTACTCTGTCCGAGGCTATAATCGCAGTACTTCCAAAAGATGGGAAAGACCCCTATCTCCCGAAAAATTATAGGCCCATTTCCCTCATCAACCTTGATTGCAAAATCTTGCCCGTGATCCTCTCCATGCACCTTCAGACAGGGCGGTGGGTGACATTTCAAAGTGGTAGGGCGCAAAGTGATTTGCATACAGCACCTTATCGAGCGAGCGCAGCGACCGAGCCCGAACCCCAAAAGGGGGGTTTGCAGGGGTTGCCCCCCCAAGAAATTTTTGAAAAAAAAGAAGAAAAATTGTGCATTTTCAAGCAAATTTGAGAAAGCAGGAAGGTTAATAAAGCAATTGTGAAAGTGCAGTTATTACATTAATAGATGGCATAACATAGGTAGCTGCTTATTCAGTATAACCACAGAGCTTCATACATTCTGTCCTATTACGCTCAGGTGCTGAATTCAGACTATAAGACTTTCATGAAAATCTCAGCTCTAAGAGTAGAAGAAGTTGCATGGCAGTTGGGAAACAGCCTTCACAAAGCATTTGGAAAATGAGAGGCAATTACTTGAAAGCAAATTGAAAGCAATGCATCAAGTAGTAACTTACAGCAATGCATCCAGCAAAACAGTGCATGCAGTCAACCATACAAAAGTAAACTAAAGCAAGTGTGAACCTGTGAACCTTCACTTTGAAAGCAGGGTGCTAGTCAACAGGCCAGTCACATACATTTAAACTGAAGAAGAGTACACTTCAGCATGCAGGCACCAACATAAAAGCAGCACCAAGCAAGTCAAACAGTTTAATGAAAGAAAAATGAAAGCAATACATCCAGCAAACTAGACAGTGACTCAAAAAGTAAACTGAAGCAATTGCACACTGAAAGGAATGCAAAGTCATAAGTCAGACATTCACATAAAAGCAACTTACCAAGACACCCAATCAATTACATGGGAAAAACTTGAGCCAATGCACCCAGAAAACCAGACCAGCACACCAAAGCATCCCACCCCTGATTGGATGGCAGCTGTGCTCTTAGGGTCACCCCTCAGTTTTTTGGCAGGGTTGAACACCCCCCAGTTTTATGCCCTCTGCGTCTGAAGGGGAGACAGGCAAAAGGGGTCATAATGGGTCATCTGGCACAGCCACATTGTAATCGAGGTCACCCACCCAGCTCAAAACTGAGTTACAGGCTATTCTTAAATCTTTAAACAACCACAAGGGTCTCCAGCTAGTTGGTTCTTGAGCCAAAAGAGTCCTCAGCTCACTGGGAGTCTTTACATCGCGCCTGAGATGACATGACAATGTCCCTTAATCCGGAGCAACTGTGGGGAATGATCTGGGTCTGGATCTGACTTGGTACGAGCAGGATACAAAAAGTAACAGGTAGGTGGTAACCCACTTCAAGTGAAGGAGCTGTAAGGAACCTAAGCGCACTGGTGGTGATACCACTAACAGGGCAGCTCTGGCTTTCTCAGGGTGGGTGTCAGCTGTGTGATGAAACCAGTATGTGAAGCAGTTACCTCAAACAAACTAAAACCAATGCACTCATCAAGACAAGGAGTTACATGAAATCAAATAGAAAACCACCATCAAGCCAGGTAGTCACCTAAAGGCAAATTGAAGTGACTGCACACTATGGGAAGTGCACTTCACCAGCCAGCCTATTACACTAAAGGCAAATAAAAGCAATGCTCCCAGTAAACAAGACAACATAAATTGAAAATGTTTCCCCGCAGGACCAACAGTCACAAAAAGTAAAGAAACAGAACGAAGTCAGAGGCACTCCAGGAATCCAGATAGTCACACAAAATCATAACTGATTGAGCAAACTGTGAACTGAAAACTATTGCAAATAAGACAATTATATCAGAACAAACTAGTCACAGGAAAACAAACGCATGCACCCATCAAGCCGTGCATCACAAGTCAGCAAACGGAATCGAATTAAACCAGCAATACTTGGTGTCACTCAAAAGCAAGTATAAAGTGCACTTCAGCAAGCAGGTCAGCCACATTAACAGGAAACTTTCGAGGATACACCCCAAAAAGTCATAGAATCAGTTGCAAAATAAACAAATGCGCTTCAGCAACATAGGAAGTCGAATGATGAACACCACTGTACATAACGCACACATTACACAGAGACTAGCAATTATAGGTGTGTAAAACAGTGTATAGGACATGTCATATAAGACAAACGACAACAAGGGGTGAATTCACATGTCATCCATATTGATAGGCAGTATAGTTAAAGAGTACTTGGTCTGGAGAAGCACAAACTCTGAATTTAAAATGTAACACAATGGATTGATGCTCTCTTTAATAACAAGAACTGATTTGTACCCAAGTGAACCCTTTTCCCAACATTGGAATAATGACAGTCTGGGGGAAAAAGCCATACACACTAATCTATACCTTGAAGTCTGCACGCAGTTCTTTGATGATGACAGTTAATAGTTCACTGTAAACTACAACTAACAAAAGGAAGTCTCTGACAAAAGCAGTAACCCACTGACCTGTTTACATTACATTCACTGTTATATGCATGGTACATGTTCTTCGTAGCAAGCATATTATCCCTCTGCTCTGCACTACCTTACCATGAATTAAAACTTCGACGAGTCAAAACGTCTATTAGACAAAACTCCGATCTCGCCTGGAAGAACATTAATCACCGGAGTTTTTTTACATTTTAATTGCTGTCTGGACATTGCTAGAGCGCGGCAGCAGGTGCATTTACGCACAATGTAAACAAGCAAACACCAAACAGGCGCCCCCGTTGTAAATCAGCACCCGGTGCGGTGGTACCGGTCGCACCACCCTAGAGCCGGCCCTGTGCATTATATAACGCAACATTATAGGGCCCCTTCTCTATCATCACCATCAATGTGATGAGGAGACCCTGCACCCAACAGCTCACAGCTTGAATAATTTAGCATATTTAGATCAATCGCCATTTCCCTGAGTGTCTAAGGGGAGCTGCATGTGGGGGGGGGTCTAGCTGGTCTGCGAGCATCCCCGCCCAAGCCTGCAAGTCATCAGCGAGTTTGTTGTTTATTCAGCATTCACCCATACAGCTTTCTCAGCCACTGCATATCCAATCATGTCTCAAACCCACTTACACATATCTGAGGGTTAGGGAACATCCAACGAATAGCCACTCTGCCACCCCAGCAACAGGAACCTCCAACTAAGTCCCTTCTTCTTGCGTGTCGATACCTGCCTCAACAGGAATTGTCTAGCGTCTCCAGGGTCTCCCCACTCTGTGGCTTCATTTAACCTATCACCTATGGACTGCCACTATGCGACCCGCTCGGGGCAATGCTATAGCATACGCATAAAGTCTGCTCCGTCACCTAAACTACTGAGGGCAGGTAGGCGCCTGCCCCGGGTAGATAGCGTGCAGTGTTGCGGGAGTACTATATACCTGGTGAATAACATTATAGCGTATCAATTTGAACCTCCAGTTAGCAAAGACAGTCTGTATGCTTTCCCATTGCTTGTTCGAGATCAGTTCCCTCAGTGCTTCCTGTCATCTGCCCTGAACCACACAAAGGGATAGCCTCCCATGGTACCCTGTATATTGATAGAATTCACTTTTCGTTACCCTAATTGCCCTATGATGATGTGCGAGTTAGCATCATATGACTAACTAATGAAGTTCGTATATGCATCTATGCTGAATTACTATTCTTGCTCCTTGCTTATGCTCAAATGTATGTGTGACCATATTAGTTTCTTAGCTTAGCCTGTGTGCCACCATTTTGTGTAACCCTCTGTGCCTGCGGGCCCTGCTCGCTCATATGCCCCTCCCGCAGGAATACAGAAATGTACTAAGACAGCAGTTTTCGTTTCTCAGCTTACTGTGGCCGAAACTAACAAGTCTCTTTATCAGTAATGTTCTCATGCCCAGAGACGCCGAAGCCTAGCTCCATGGCCTTCAGTAGAGATAATAATGTATCCCTTGCAGGTGCAGATGCCTGCTGTATGAGAGCATTGTTCACTGGTCTGAGGCTCGGTGATTTTCCACAAGGGGCGTACCCCTCGTTACTGTATTGCATTATAATGTATTGCTGTGATGCAGAGAGTCAGTCCTCTCGTTCGCACTCCTAGGAGTGAGGTCGGACAGGGCCCTCTCATATGAGTGTTATTTGGCCTAATAAAGACTTTTGTTTATTCTTCTCCACTGTCCGGCTGACTTCCTATATAGAGACTATAGGTGAGTGCGGTAAGTCACTCGGGTGGATTTGAGCCACGCTTATCAGATGGCGCCCGAATAGGGACCCCGCGATAAGGATCTTTCTCACCCGTAAGTGGGTAGCAGAAGACCGGGGACCCGCTGGTCGGCACGGTGGGCCCGGGTACCCATCTGATGCCGAGCTTGGTTCTCGCAGCGCTGCCCCACCCTGCTGATCGGGAGAGGTCCCGGTTCGGATCTTACGCCGGGGTCCAGAAGGCGGAACTTGAAGCTGACCGTGTTGGTCCTGGCAGCCGGAGGTGGAGAACGGTAGAGGTCGGTGCCGCCTACGGAAGGTGAGTGGTCCACCTGTGATTGTTGCAGGAACGGGAGTGTTCCGGGAGACTAGAGTGTCTCTAATGGTTTGAGGAGCCGGTGTGCTCTTGGGGCTAGTGTGCTCCGGGGAACTCAGAGTACCAGTTGGTGCTCTGACAGACTCGACGAGGTTGGGGACGTATTTAGATGTAATTGTTGGTAGCGATCCGACCGGGTGGTACTGTGGTGAAGGCGTGGCTCATTGCGGGCAGACTCCGGTGCTTACCCTGAACTCCTAGTGTGGCGGTTCAGTGGAGGTGAGATCTGGGTTTCCCGCGGTAAAGTGCGCAGTGATCCATAGTGCCGCACGGGTGGCGGATCTGTTCCCCGTCCTCAGAACAGTTAGTGTACTGTTCGGTCTGCGGTAGAGTCCAGGTTCCCCAGGACTTGGTCGACGGGCCTTGTCCCATTTGGTAACACGTGTTTGAAGGTAATATATATATATATGCATGTGTGGTTTTTGATGTATGTCTGTATGTATGTGTGAACGAGCTTGAGCTAGAGCCTTAAGGTAACGTAGTCTGTGGAGAAGTGTTTCTTTCACACCGAAGTAGAGATGCCGTGTTTTAGTAAGTTACGATGTTTTGGATGCTGTTGTCGACCCTCAGATACTAGGCTGGCCGAGAGCCAACCTGCACCCCCTGAAGGGACACCGAGCTTTGATATGTATGTCAAACATGGACTGGTCCCGATTTTGTTTGGTACTTTGTGGCACCGGTACACTGCTGATAATGTGGATTTACAATGGCCTTTGACGGGTTCTTTTGATGAAGCTAAGTTGGACTATTTGCAAAACAAACTGTTTGCTAGGCGTAGCCGTCAGAGTATGTTTGATTCTTTGCGAGTGTGGCAGAAAGAGGCCAGGAAGCGCAAGCTGAGAGATGAGAAAGAGGCTTATAAAAAGTCCACCCAGACTATGGCGCAGAAGGCGAGAGAGCAGGTGGGAAATGAGAATGCACTGCGTATGGAGCGCGCAGATAGACTTTGTAGGTTGAAAGAAAATAAAAGTTATGTGGTACGGGAGGACGACCCGGATGAGATGGAAGACATTTTGAATACCCGACCCCCTCCCCCTTATGCCCCACAGCCCTTGTATCCCTCCTTGCCAATTCCAACCCCCGCTAGCGGAGTTCTGGGTCCTTCAGCCAGTGCCCCCCAACAATCCTCGCCCTCGACACCCCTCGTTTCCTTACTCCAGACCACCTCACCTGCACCCTCCCAATTTTCTTTGGCACTCCCTAGTGTTTCAGCTAGTACCACCCCCAGTCAGGAGATGCTAACGCCGAGTCGAGGCGCAGGTAGCGGATTACTCTCGCAGGTACGGAAGCTGCTTACGCGTTCTACGGTTGGTTTAGATGAAAAGAGTATGGTGGCTAATCAGGCATGTCAGTGGGCCAGGAATAATATTTATTCGTTTGAAGATATTTGGTCCACCATGAAAGACTTTGAGCCTCTGATGCAGCAGCACGCTTTGTGGCACATGTCCAATGTATTGATACCACTATGGGAGCAGGGGTATGGAGGTGTGGCTCCAGCGGTCTTACGAGATATACAGGCTGGAGCCTACAGAACGAATACAGGGGTGAAAGAAGTGATGAGTAGTTTACGTGCACTATTACAATACAGGAATGAATTACCCTCTGCCGGCGCACCCCATTTCCCAGGTCTCCACCCAATGCGCGAGGTGCACCCTATTTTCCATCCCGAGGTCCCCGAGTTGCTAGATCCAGTAACGAAGGCTGTTACCAGGAACAGGATAGATGCGCATTTCCAGGAGCAATGGGTGTATACGCCATGGAAGAGAAGTGAGGTATTATCATTGAAGGCCCAGCTACCGGATTCTAGAAAGAACCCGACTGCTTATTACAAAGAGCTTACGGAAGCGGCGTCTTCCACTGTGATGACGCTGGCTGATGTTGAATTGTTTTTCGGGCTTTTGGTCCCGGTTGATGTGTGGCGACAGGTGAAAGGTACTGATCATGCGGAAGAGTTAGGAGGTACGTGGCAGGAGTTGCAGGATTGGGATAAGGAGCGTAAGCCAGGGGAGAAGCCGAAGGCCGAGATTTTAGCTTTGCCAGGGCGCATAATAAAATATATGCATTCTCTCATTCCCCCGAAAAAGGTAGATTGGGATAAGTTGACGGCATGTAAGCAGAAAAAGGATGAGGCAGTCTCGGACTTCTTTACGAGGTTTGAGGAAACGCTCATTGACTTTAGTGGGCAAGATGTGTCACAAGATGGGGGGTTACGGCTATTTGTTAATAGGTTTGTCGTGAACTTATTGCCTGAAATATCAGCAAGACTGCAAGCGTCGGAGAGCACGTGGACAACGTCCTCTCCTTCGGGTATTCTCAGCATGGCACAGTATTATGAGCACAGAGAAAATGAAAGTAAGGACAAGCAGGAAAAGAAGGCTAAGGATTTAAAGACAAGAGTTTTGTTGCAGCAAGTGGCTAGAGGAAGAGGAAGGGGTGCAGCGCCGAGTCGGGGGGGGGGCGGCTTTGGGAGAGGTGAGAGTAGGGAAAGGCTGGGACCGAATCAGTGCGCGAAGTGTAAGCAGGAGGGGCATTGGTGGTGGGATTGCCCACTGCTTCAGTCGGGCGGCGGTCCAGGAAGAGGACGAGGACGAGGTAGTGGTGATTTTGGGAGACAGGCTACACGGTCAGAAGGAGGCGGGAGACCGGGAGGAAATTATTTTGATAATGGTGCAGACAGACAACAGTTGCAGAGGGGCGGTGGTCAGTACTATAACGATGATTACTCAGTGGACGATTTGACAGGGTTCTCCCACAACTAGGACAGCGTAGGACAGAGCATGGGACCAGTACTTATGGAAGTTGATCAGAGGGGACCTTATGTCGAAGCAGACTTATTGGGGTCTCAACAAAAATTTCTAGTGGATACGGGTGCAATGAAAAGTTCAGTGGCTCGTTCTCGGGTCCCAGGGGCGGCTCTGTCTGGCAAAAATAACATCTCTGTGGGTTTCGCAGGAACTCCGGTGATTAGCCCCATTTCTAAACCTCTCACGTTAACGATTGGCCCTTTTACTGTTGATTCACCGTTTCTATTGACATCAAATTGTGGAGAAAATTTACTGGGTTTAGATTTATTGAAAAGATTGCACGCCACCATCTATTGTTCTCCGGATGGCGTGTACCTTACTCTGGGTCCGAATGTTGCCCGCCCATTGCAGTGTTTTTCGAAAGACGACCCATTACCACCTGAATTCCAAGGCATACCCGACAGCTTGTGGGCTATCAATGACACAGATGTAGGTAAAATGGATATTGCCCCGGTGACCATAAGAGTGAAGGTGGGAGCGAAATTGCCTAGAGTTCCACAATACAGGATTCCTAGGGAGGGAGAGAAGGCCCTGTTACAAATAATACAAGATCTAATACGGTCTGGGGTAGTGGAAGAGACTGATTCGAACATATGTAACAGTCCTATTTTACCTATCCTCAAAAGACGGTCACCTGAAGCTACTGATAATACTCCTGATGTTTATAGATTTGTGATTGATCTGCGACACGTCAATAGAGTAGTGGAGCCACAGTACCCGGTGGTCTCGGACATTACTACAATATTGACCATGATACCCCCTTCTGCCAAATATTTCTCTGTCCTAGACTTGAAAAATGCTTTCTTCAGTATTCCAGTACATGTAGAAAGCCGTTACCTATTCGGATTCTCATTGGCTGGCCGAAGCTTCCGCTTCAAGAGAATTCCTCAGGGGTACACGGAGAGTCCGAGCATATATAGTCAGGCTCTAAAGGCACAATTGGGTGAACTGGAACTTCCACCTGGCAACGTCATGTTGCAGTATGTGGATGATATCCTGATAGCATCGGACGACGAGCAGGGTTGTCGGGATGCTACTGTGAAATTACTGCACCATTTGGCCAAAAGAGGGCATAAAGTGTCCCTTCCAAAGTTTCAATACTGTCGAACGGAGGTCACCTACCTCGGTCACCTCCTTTCGAAAGTGGGGAGGAGATTGACGCCAGAGCGCATAAAAGCGATCACTAACATGCAGGTACCTAACACGCAGCGAGAGGTGCGCACGTTCTTGGGCATAACATCGTATTGTCGCCAGTGGATACCTAACTATGCGTTACTAACAAAACCCCTATTGTATCTGACTACCAAGGAAGTGCGCGAGCCCCTACCCTGGACCCCCGCATGTCAAGAAGCGTTTTAGTCACTAAAAACGGCTTTATGTTCTGCGCCAGTTCTTGGGACACCTGATTACCAGAAGCCTTTTGTTCTTTACGTACATGAGGCAGAAGGTTGCGCGTTGTCTGTCTTAACTCAGTGTTTTGGGGGGAAGCAGAGACCTTGTGCTTATTTCTCTGCAATGCTCGATAATGTGGCAAGAGCGCTGCCGAGCTGTCTGAGAGCCACGGCGGCTGCTGCGGTTTCTATAAGACAGTCGGCAGGGCTCGTACTGGGATCAGATCTCACAGTCATGGTACCGCATGCTGTGGACATTCTGTTGAATAGAACACAGACGCAGCACTTAACTAGTGCTCGTCTTACGGGTTATGAGATGACTCTTTTTGCACCCCATGTTATGATCAAAAGGTGTGCTACACTGAATCCTGCCACCTTGTTACCTATCCCCACAGATACAGTTACAAAAGACAATGACATACATGATTGTTTGTTCAGGACTGAAGAGGAGACAAAAGGGAGGGTGGATCTGACAGACAGGCCCTTGGACGAACCAGACGGGGAATTGTATGTGGATGGGTCCTGTTTTAAATTGCCAGATGGTACATCGACAGCAGCCTATGCAATAACAACATTACAGACAGTAGTGGAGACCTCTAGGATACCTTACAATTCTGCCCAGGCTGCTGAGATTGTAGCCTTACTGAGAGCATGTGAATTGAGTGAGGGGCTGGATGT
Source organism: Lissotriton vulgaris (assembly GCF_964263255.1). NCBI lineage: Eukaryota > Metazoa > Chordata > Amphibia > Caudata > Salamandridae > Lissotriton > Lissotriton vulgaris. Next base: position 12,054 of record NW_028249704.1, on the reverse strand, counting down.
GAACATTTATACTGACAGCCAATACGCCTTTGGCGTGGCTCATAATTATGGGCGACTTTGGGCAGAACGGGGATTCCTGACCTCTCACGGACAACGCATACAACATGGCCCACTGATATTACGACTATTAACGGCACTGACGCTACCCAAAAGACTGGCTGTAATAAAATGCAGCGCACACAAGACAATAGTGGATGATGTAGGACGAGGCAATGCTTTCGCCGATGAAACAGCAAAAGAAACTGCTAGAGAAAAATTACCACGGATGTTTGTGGCAGGACCAGCTAGATGGGTCCCAGATGTTCATATGTTCGCAGACACTGTACAGAGTGTCAAGAACATACAGGGCAAAGCAACAGAAGAGGAATTGAGAGCATGGAAGGATGGGCAGGGACGATTGGATGCGGATGAATGTTGGACAGATGTGACAGATAAGAGACGATGGTTGCTCCCGAATGCGTATGTTCTTCCAGTAGTGACGATGGCGCACGGGCCTGCCCATGTTAGTGCAAAGGGAATCTGTAAATTGTTAGACCCAGTGTGGAGCAATAAGAATATCTCTAAAGTGGCCACTCACTTGGTTCGTCAGTGCATGGTGTGTCTGAGACACAATCCTGGAAAGGGTACTCCTGTCCCAACTGGAAATTTTGCACCCCCTTCTTTCCCTTTCGAGGTGATTCAGATGGATTACATCGAAATGGAAAGGGTCAATAACTTGAAGTACGTCCTTGTAGTCGTATGTGCCTTTAGTAGGTGGGTGGAGGCGTACGCTACGAAAGATTGCACAGCCATTTCGACTGCAAAAATGTTGATAAAGGAGTATTTTTCCCGTTTCGGATTACCTAGGGTGATCTGGAGTGATAATGGCACGTCCTTTAACGCAGAATTAGTGAAGCAAATATGTAAAGGTTTGCAAATTTCCCAGAAATTCCATTCAGCCTTACATCCCCAGGCAGCAGGACTTGTGGAGCGCTTTAACGGCACGCTCAAGCTAAAGATGGCCAAAATATGTGAGAGTACAGGTCTCCGTTGGCCAGACGCCCTTCCCTTAGCTTTGCTTTCAACGAGAGTCACTGTGAATGCGAAAATGGGCGTCTCCCCCCATGAGGTGGTATTCGGCCGTCCGGCCAATATCTGGGGAGTGCCCAGACCTAAATGTTTTACTGAAGTACCATACCCTTTGTTGACAGATTACCTGTATGCTTTGACTAAAGATCTTCGTTCTATTCATCAGCAGGTAGCAGACACTCTGAAGCCGTTGCCGGAGGGGCCTGGACATTCCATCCACCCAGGGGACTGGGTGGTCGTAAGAAGATATCAGCGGAAGTCTTGTCTGGAGCCGAGGTGGTCGGAACCACGCCAGGTACTCCTCACCACGCGCACGGCACTTCGGGTCGACGGAAGGAAGGCGTGGACGCATGCCTCACATGTGAAAAGAGTCCCGCTTCCGTTGCCCTATGACAAATGGGTACAGGATGGCATCGCTGACGAAGAGAATGAGTCTATCCCGAGGTATGTTCCTTTCTCGGATGCTTCACTGATTGGAGAAGAGCGAAGCGGAATAGAGAATTCAGTGAGCTCTACTACTCCTGTTGCCACTAGTGAAGAGACACCAGAGAGTTCAGCATCTGCCACAGATTCACCTGTTTTGTTCACTGACCCCGAAGTGCCAGGGAGCACTCGCTACGATTTGAGGCCCCGAAGAAAATAAGTAACAGTGCTAAAATATGATGGACTAAACACTGGAAGAAGGGCTTAGTGGACATTCTGAATAAGAAGATTTAGTGGTAGGGATGGACTTGTAAGAGCCCTGGTGTTTAGCCGAAGATTGGGTGCTATGAGACTATAGAGTGGTGCGGGGCCCGAATTAAGTGCTTCCCTTGTTTCCAAATTTGTTGAACAAGCGACGTTGGAATTAGGTATGGACGGTAAAAGCCTGCCTGTGAGGCTTTGAAGGACACAGGGAGAAGATCCCTTTTAAGGGTTGAAGAACCCCTCTGGCCGGTTGAGGATTGTCTGGGACTATTTTTTTAGTAGAAGTGTTTTTTTTTTTTTATTATTTTTGATTTTTGATATATCTTGAACGAATATTAAGAATGTATCCCTTTGGGCGGCCCGTTCCTGATGAGGAGCAGCCCTTTGCGGCTCCTCCGAGACCTGTGCCTGACTCCCCTTGGTTGGCCCTTCCCCGAAAAGGAAAGATAGTGGTTATAATTATTATTCTGATTGCCTTTCTAGTGACTCTTGGAATATTGTTTTTCCTGGATAAAGCTTACCCCGTTCATGTGTTTGCACCTACACCCACTGCCGTTCCTGAACATAATATGATTACTGTTGATTATGGTGAAAGAATGTTAAGAAAAAGTTATAAAGACAATGTTTTCATTAAGACTTTGCACCATGCGCACGCCACTACCAACTTGACAGATTGTTGGGTTTGTGGGCTTTTGCCTTCTGCTGCCTATAAGAAAGATAGATTCCTTGCCCTCCCTTTGACGCCGGTGAATAGTTGTGTGGGGTGGTATACTCTTATAGGTCTTGTTAAATATTTCCAGCAGCCAGATTCCCTGACTCCCCGACTGCAGAATAGGGGGTGGACAATGACAATGCGAGTACGCCCTCTGCCTCCATCTTCCCTTGGACGAATATATACTGATGGACGTTTTGACCAAACTTTTATAGAGACATGTGAGAAAAAGTTGGGTCGATTCCTGACACCAAATGATACTGACAGACTTAGGGATAGTTTCCTGAAATTGAATGCCACTCTGTCCTACAGACACCCCCCGAAGAGTAACGACAGTTCCAAGTCTCTGATACCCCTGGCTGTGGTGGGTCCTTCTCCATTTTTCTGTATAGAGGGAAGGGGTCCCATCAAAGTTGGTAATAGCTCCTGTAATGTGACTGCTTCAATACGCTTGCCTCTTAGCCCCTCTTTGATTGCCCCACCCAGTATCTATTTCGTCTGCGGTGATAATGGATACTTGTGGTTGCCCGAGGGTTGGGGTGGGGTGTGCTATTTGGCCTATATGATTCCTCCTGTGTATGTGGCTCCTTCTGATTATCACAAAACTCATCGTCGATTCCCCAGTCCCCAGGAGCAGCCGCAAGAGCAGCGTAAAAGGAGGGAACTTCAGGTAGATGACGTTGATCAGACGGACACCTCGTACCAACAATGGACTGATTTTTCTAAGGGTTTGTTACCTTTCTGGGGTCCGATATTTAACAGTAGGGCTATCCGACGACTGTCTAGGGTAATGGAAAAGGTAGTCCTCACCGAAGCTGACATTACGACTAACATATCTGTCGAGATTCAGGCTATGAGATTATTCACGATCCAGAACAGGATGGTGCTTGACGTCATACTGGCTGATAGGGGCGGGGCCTGTCGCGTCATCGGGACGTCTTGCTGTGTTTATATACCTGACTCAGCCCCGACTGTTAACTTGGCAGTACAGAAATTACATAGATTAGCGACTGAACTACATCAGGATAATGGGACATGGTCCCTACAGGGGTGGCTCTGGGGTGCCTTCTCTTCCTGGGGTTGGAAAATATTGATGGGTTTGGTTGGTGTGGTGAGTGTAATTCTGACTTGCTGCCTTTGCATATATTGCCTCCCTCCATGCTGTTCAATGTGTGCTGCAAATATGCGTCCGAAAAGGAAGTTACCTGGTCAATATACCACTTCTATGATTACTGAAATTCCTGCTGATGCAAGTTGGTTAATGTTTATTGCAGAAGATGTTCTAGACTAAAGAAATAAAGTCCTGCCCCTAGAATGGATGTCGGCACTACCTTTTGCAAATAAATGAGGCTATAGTTAGCCAATGATGCTAAAAGGAGGGTCTGATAGAATTCACTTTTCGTTACCCTAATTGCCCTATGATGATGTGCGAGTTAGCATCATATGACTAACTAATGAAGTTCGTATATGCATCTATGCTGAATTACTATTCTTGCTCCTTGCTTATGCTCAAATGTATGTGTGACCATATTAGTTTCTTAGCTTAGCCTGTGTGCCACCATTTTGTGTAACCCTCTGTGCCTGCGGGCCCTGCTCGCTCATATGCCCCTCCCGCAGGAATACAGAAATGTACTAAGACAGCAGTTTTCGTTTCTCAGCTTACTGTGGCCGAAACTAACAAGTCTCTTTATCAGTAATGTTCTCATGCCCAGAGACGCCGAAGCCTAGCTCCATGGCCTTCGGTAGAGATAATAATGTATCCCTTGCAGGTGCAGATGCCTGCTGTATGAGAGCATTGTTCACTGGTCTGAGGCTCGGTGATTTTCCACAAGGGGCGTACCCCTCGTTACTGTATTGCATTATAATGTATTGCTGTGATGCAGAGAGTCAGTCCTCTCGTTCGCACTCCTAGGAGTGAGGTCGGACAGGGCCCTCTCATATGAGTGTTATTTGGCCTAATAAAGACTTTTGTTTATTCTTCTCCACTGTCCGGCTGACTTCCTATATAGAGACTATAGGTGAGTGCGGTAAGTCACTCGGGTGGATTTGAGCCACGCTTATCAATATAAAGGAGATTAATGTATAGCCCCCAGCCAAGGTGAGTAAGGTCACTAATGTTTGTGACTCTTCGGGGGCCTCTGGGAATGTAGGCCATATACAACAAGACGTGGTGGTTATTTTGGCAAATTGTAAGAATTGTCTACGGCCTAAGTTAAATGTTTCAATCGGTCTGACAGGGTAATACATTTATAATTCAGATACAAATCCCATAGAGTGTCGCAGCCCCCTTGTTCCGGCCACCATCTACCGCTATGGTTTGCCCTATTTGTGTGAAGACGCATGGGGACCACATGGGCAAGTCTGGTGCATACAGTGCACGACGTAACACCTACTGAACCACCTTCTCCCAAACATGACATACCTGACTCACCACTTATGAAAACAAGGAGGGTGCCCCGCCCCCATCATCAAGAGTTCGGGAAAAGGCATCTCACCACATGTGCCAAGCAGCAACCGTTTGTCCAAAGTCTCCCTTCGTCCAACCAATCTACCATGTACTAGAGCTGTGCAATAAAAATAGTAAAGCAAGCTCCAAACTAGATTGCTCCAGTCTAACATGCCACCAGGTACGTAACGTTTCAAGGCAGTGACGTAGCAAGGTAAGGTGGTGCCCGGTGCAGAAAATGTCTTGTCATCCCCGGCTCGACAAATGGCAAAAATATGTGTTCAAAACACATATTTTTGCCATTTTGTCACCCCCCTCAGTGACCCTCTTCTGATGCCGAAAGCAGATGAACAATTATTTTATCTAACTCAATTAAATATTTTCTGGGGATGTCAAATAAAGCTACCTGAAAATCGTAAAGACAGCGGGGTAACATGACGGTGTTTACAATCCAAGGCTCTGGCAGTTGTCTGGCGCTGTAACGTTATATGGAAACAGTCCCAACGGTTGATGGCGTCAAGTCATCCCTTTGGAGCCCCACCGAGTGAGCACAACAGCTGCTCGTTCATGCCATTCCGCCAGCATACCTCTCGAAAACTCATTATGCGGTGTGTCCAGGAAACAAGAAACTCATGGTTAGGAAGCACGCGACGTCCATGTACACACATTCACCAAATACTTTACACTCGTATCTTCGGTAGGTATACACGTTGATGCACGGTTTCCCTCGGTGACGGCGCAGAGCTTCGACTGGGTTTTTTATCCTAATTTACACTGCTTCCAATTTTTCTAAGATTTTGATTATTTTATGTCAGGTCATTAATTTGCAGCATGCGCCAGAGAGCCTGCATCACCTGCTGGGAAATGCGTGCTGTCGGCAAAGACCACAGGAAACCAACCAAGAACAACGAGCTAGTACGACGGAGCACAACACTATTATGATTTCCATGACAGTTTTACTGATCACCTGTGCCAATATTCTATTTGAATAGTTCGGCGATTCCGTGTGTTAAACAATAATGTTTTCACGAGCGCCACCTTACCCATCAGGGACAAATTGAGAGTGTTCCAAAATTTCAGCGAAGGTTTAACACCCTCCAGAACTCGACGGATTGTTCAGAGGCTCACACATCCCTACCTCTCTCGCTATTCATATCCCAAGATATCTCACGCTGGTAGTCCCCCAAGAGAGCCCCTGGGAAGGGAGATTAGGTTGTGGAATCTTCCCTAGTGTGTGCCACCCCCACGCGCGGCATCCAATGATGGATGCTGCGTGGTGGACCAGCCAATCCTGGTGCTGCATGCAGCGCCAGGATTGGCTAGGGGGGCACATTTGCTGCTCGCCCTGTCGCCCTTTGAAAACCCGGGCTGTGGCAGGCGAACAAGTACCCCTGGGTCCCGCTGGGGAACTTACAGTGCGCATGCTTGAGATAGCTGCCAACTTTCCCAAGCATGCGCACAGTGCACTGTAAGTTCCCCAGCGGGACAGCGCACTACGGTCTGCTGCAGCCTGAGTGTGTGTCACTCAAGCTGCAGGCCACCCCCACCCAGCAAAATTCCCGGCGGTGGGCTGAGGCTGATTGTTGCAATGTTATAGATAGGATTGATTGCGGCCGCGATGCGGGTCCATTGTGGCTGGTGGGGCTACGCCCCTACGCCCCAATGGACGCACCGCGGCTGCCTTCAGAAGGTCCTTCCTCAACTGATCCCCCCCTCACAGGCAGGATTCCTGAAAAATAGAATGTCTAGTGATAACACCAGGATACTAGCGCACGTTATGGAAAAGGCAAAACTTCTAGACATGCCCACTGCTGCAATAACATTAGATGCCAAGAAGGCTTTTGACAAAGTCGACTGGTCCTTCCTAAAAGCAGTCTTGAACAAGTTCAATCTGGGTGAGACATTCACGAAGCTAGTTATGTCTCTCTATTTTTGTCCTTCCGCGAAGGTAAGGGCGGGTGGCTCCTTTTCCTCCTCCCTAAATTTGCAACAGGAAACAAGACAGGGGTGCCCCCTATCACCTTCTTTATTCCTGCTGGCCATAGAGCCATTCCTGTACCACATAAGACACGATGATGCGATTGCTGGTATCCCATTTGATGACTGCACTATCAAACTTACCGCATATGCAGACGACGTTCTAATTATGTCAGAAAAAGCTGATGAACCCATACCTGCACTTATGGCGAATATTGTTGAGTTTTCCCGTGTCTCAGGCTACAAACTGAACAAAGATAAAACTGAGGTCAAACTCCTTAATAACATAGGCAGTAAAGATATACTGGGAGACTCGGGCCTCACCTGGCAGCCGCACTGGTTGAAATATCTGGGGCTAGACTTCAATAAAGACCTAATCACCACTTTGAAAATAAATGAGGACATTACCTTAAAGAAGATCTCCACTTTGTTGGAAGGGTGGTCACCTAAATTTCTCTCTTGGTGGGGCAGAGCAGAGACCCTTAAAATGATATCCACCCCGCTAGTGAATTATCTGGCTAGCATGCTCCCCATTACGTTTTCGGACGACTTCATAAATAAAGTGGATAAGCTGTTTGGTGGGTTCCTGTGGCGAGGCAAGAAAGCCAGGATATCTCTGAAAAAACTCAGTTAGCTAAAGATAAAGGCGGCCTGGGTCTTCCCTCGTTCAGGAACTACCAGACAGCGTTCCTCTGCAAACAAGGTGCACATTGGTTGACTGACTCCCCATCTTATGTCCCCTTGTGGATAAATATTGAAAAATCTATCATGGTCACGCGCCTCTTCCATCTCTGCTTACCATGGACCTATCCCATCTGCCTCATTCTAAGTATATTATGTTAAATACCAGACAGGCCTTGTTAAGACTTGATCAGACACATAAAACTAAACTAGTAATTAAAAAATCTACTCTTATGTCCCTATGGAGGAATCCGTACTTTAAATGCGAAGGTAAAACCCTTTATTGGGATTCGTGGTCCAAAAAAGGTATTAATTTGATGCTGGACCTTTACGATGGCACGCAACCACTTCCGTTCTCAAGTTTACAGAAAACACATGCTCTCACACCTATGGACTTCTACGAATTCTTGAAGTTAAAGGCCATTATATCAGCTCGTAACTTCACCCCTCACGTCCCTTGGCTAGCGACTCATCTGCCACGCCTTCTGTCTGCAGGTCATTTCGTGTCTAGAGTGTATAAACTGCTACTTCCAATACCAAGGAAAACCCATAGACAGGCTGAGTCCAAATGGGAGGCTGAACCTAACTTCACTGGGATAGAATTCGACTGGGATACGATATATAAAACTGCTCTTTCCAATAAAGTATCGCCCATCCTTTTTCAAACTAAATATAAGCTCTTGAATAAGGCGTTCTGGACTCCGGCTAGACTCTTTAAATGTAACTTGAGGGATACACCCACATGTTGGAATTGCCAGTCAGGGGCTGGCGACCTCGCCCATATGCTCTTTCACTGCCCCTCCATACAGACCTACTGGGGGAAGATCTTCGACTGTATGTACCACCCACTGTATAGCTCTGTCCACAGACGTTGTTTACAAGCACTTGGTGATTTCTTTTATGTATTGTATTGTATTTAAGTGTCATAATTGTTTTCATCTCAATACTGGAAGACTTTTTGTATTGTTCGTTTTCTTTTTATTAATAAAAATGATTTGAATTAAAAAAAAAAGAGACCCCACAGAAATACTCAGTCCATACACCACTGAGTACCCCTGGGCAAAAGGCACCAACACCAGCCCAAAAAGTCGAAAAACACACAAAAATCAGCACAATCCAATACCATCCATGCCCTCCATGATGTTTACATTAAAGAGACCCCACAGAAAGACTCAGGCCATGCACCACTGAGTACCCCTGGGCAAAAGGCCCCAACAACAGCCCAAAAATCGAAAATTCCAAAATTGTAGTTGTAGCAACTGTAATGCCCCAAACAAACTTACTTGTGAAATTCCTAATCCAAAAGTGATCCAAAGAAAGTAAAAAAGGCCTCAAATCCAAATATCCAGCAGCATCTAAAAAAAGTAATCCTTCCAGGTCAAGATCCAAATCAAAGTGACCAGCACATGAAGAAAGCACTGGGAGGAGCCTGCTGGACAGGAACAGGAAGTTGGAGACTGTGGGGCACTTCCTTCCTCCCACCCCCCCCCCCCCCCAAAATGGACACCTTGCAAAAAAAAGTGCAGGCAAATGTCAACCTGAGGAGTTATTCTGATAAAAATCATAATTTTCAGAAGGTTTATGCTGCTTGCTGGTGGATTTCTTGTGCAGAATTGCAAATTTTGCAATTTCGCGAGTGCGAGATTGTTGCTGCCCGCCGCATCTACGTGTTCGCAATTGCGAACTCTTGCGATGCGTGCTGTGCAAGCTGGCAAGCCGCGATGACGTAATCGCGGTCGCCAAACTCCCACGGGATCCCGCAGCAAGATCCAAAATGGCGCAGTACACGCAAAATATGGAGAAAAACAACTCTGCAAACGCTGAATGACGGTAAGTGAACGCCGCGCATCGCAATATTGTATCACCAAGCAAAAAAATCTGCTGCGTGCGAATTTGCGAATTTTCGGCAAATTCCCGAGAGTTCGCGGATTGCGAATTTGCCGAAAATCCGCAAATTCCGCGAGCGGAACAGATTTTACGCCCATGCTTAGTAAAATCCCGGAATGGCTTCCTTTCACAAACATGTTTGCTCGCTGTTTGCCTTTCGGTACCCAATACAAATATTGGCATCCCAAACAAGGTGCCTCGCGGTTCGCTTCAGCCTCTCTATAAAGAATTCTGCCCAACTAAAGACCAAACAAACTTTGACCCAAGCACAACTCATGATTGGAGATGGACCATGTCATCCAGTGATGGGGACAAATTGGCATCAGAGTCTAATTCTAAATGGAAATTACACATTATTATAGGGTGTTTATACTTTTATTTAATTTATTTATTTATTTATGCATTTTTATATAGCGTGTACATCACCCAAAGGTGTCCGAGCACTTTACGGTTTAAACAAAAGTTAATTACAAAGGTCCAAAATTACAAACTATCTAATCGTTACAAGACGTTGCTACATAAGGTCCAAATTTTCACGCTAGCAGGTCATTATATAAGGCACAGATTTATAGTTGCTCCTAGGGCATAGTATGAGTTGCGGCAGTGAATAAGATGTCAACTGATAAGGTCTAAAAAACCATGGAGGCAGTGCAGTTAAGCTCAATGCAATGGTCAGAGGCTTAGCCATAGAGGTGAAAGATGATGCTTGTGTCAGCCTGAGTCAGTCTCGCACAAGTTACGGTGCTGATCGACCCCGTCAGATTGGGCGGCGGTGAGAATTGACAGGAAAAGGGGATGGCCTGAAACCAACCAGCATACATTACCTTCCCTATGGCACTTGACCGAGATAGAGCATTCTCAAAATGTCTCTTGCGTGCCAACTCAAGAGGGCAGGAATGTAGAGGTACAAGGTGGGTTTGGGAGCTAGCTGGTACACCTGATTGGTAAACCTGCTTACCCCTCTTCCTCTGTGAAACGGAGGGACGACGCCAGCTGGGTCACCATTAGTGTACTATTTATGTCCAATGGTTCACTAGAGTTGGGTCTACCTCAATCACACAACGAGAAAGGAGTTAGGGAGGAGATTCATTAGGGATGAGTCAATACCAAGCCCAAGGTAGGAAGAGGTAGGATACTTCTAGGGCCTTGAGGGTATATAAGCAGACCTATCCTGTCAGTCCATGAGAAGCAAAGGACCAGACAGGAAGTATCTTGACCCAGTCCATCTTTTGTTCACATGAGACTTTGGAGCTGGAACTTAGGGATCTTGGTGAGAGTCCCCATTAAATTGCTTCTCTACTCTAAGGCTACTACTCTAATTGCTTCTCTACTCTACTCTAAGGCAGCCTTTTTAGTGCTGCTCGACATGTCGGCCGCGTTCGACACGGTCAGTCATCCAACCTTGATAGCGAGGCTGGAAGAGTGCGGAGTTAAAGACAAGGCCAGGGACTGGTTAATTTCCTACCTGGATAATCGTCAACAACGTGTGTCGCTCCCTCCCTTCAGTTCAGAGGAGCGGAGAGTAGGACAAGGAGTACCGCAGGGCTCAGCCATCAGCCCTATTCTCTTTAATATCTACCTCCGCCCACTAGTCCAGCTTATTAAATCTTTTGGGATCTCTGCATTTAATTATGCAGATGATACCCAGCTGGTCTTTTCACTGGAGGGACAGGATGCGGTCCCACTGGAGACCTTTCACAGATGTATGCAGGCCACGGCTGATTGGCTCCGTTTGAACTCGTTACAGTTCAACGGTACTAAAACCGAGGTTCTGCACTGTTCCGGTGACCGAATCCCCAGGGACCTTCCAGATGACTTCTGGCCCCCGTCCTTCTCTGAGACGGTGTCTGCTACACACTCAGCGCGTAATCTGGGGGTCACTTTTGGGCCTAATTTACAGCTGGATCTGCACGTAAATAAGACCACGTCTACGTGCATGATGCTCATTCGGATGCTGCGCAAGGTGCTACCTCTCCTTCCTGAGCAAGCCAGAGCCGAAGTAGTGCGGAGCACTATCTTAAGTCGACTCGACTACTGCAACGCACTACTATTGGATGCCCCTGTAACACTACTAGGCAAGCTCCAAAGGGTACAAAATCTGGCGGCCAAACTTGCTCTGTCCCGCCCATACTACAGTTCGGCAACAGCAGCATTACAGGAACTTCATTGGTTGCCGATTCATCTTCGTGTCCGCTACAAAGCCGCGTGTATAGTGTTTAGAGCTATTCACGGCTTGGGACCCATCCCGCTGCGGAGAATGTTTGCTTGGTATCTCCCAGCTCGAGCCTTACGCTCCTCGTCATCTAAGCTGCTAGTGGTCCCACGTTTCCAGAGAGTGAGGATGGGTGGCCGATCGTTCAGAGTAGCGGCGGCCAAACTCTGGAACTCCCTGCCACTATCCCTAAGGAGCCTTGAGGCCCTTCCAGCCTTTAGGAAGGCGTTGAAAACCCATCTTTTCCCGAGGACAGGCTAGTTGCGGAAATTGCTGTTGGACCAGGGTTCAAAGCGCCAGGATGCCCTTGGTGGTGACAGGCCGCGCTCTACAAGTATTCCACAATACAATACAATACTCTTCCAGGAAGCGGAAGAGATGGTA